>NC_048282.1:14559969-14859969 GCF_009762535.1 Notolabrus celidotus | reverse complement strand
TCACTCCCCCAGCCTTTCATGTGATGAGCCGCACAGCTCTGCAGTGCTGCTTATTCTTTAAGTTTGAGTGGATTTGATTTTTCTCTGATGTTTGTGATGTGTGAAAGATTGGAGGTCATTAGCTGATTTTTTAAAAGCTGGTTTCTCAAAGAGCGCAGAGCGTAGAAAAAGCACATTTAATATCCTGTCGTCATGATTTATCAAGGGGGAAAGCTTTGAACATTTTCACTTTCAGCTTTGCATCCCGTATCAAGAGTGTGATAATTGCATCCTCTTGGAAATGTGACCCTCAGTTTAGCAAGGTTTCTCTTTCAGGGGGACCCCATCGTCCTCCCCTTCTCTCCAAACAGACCATTAGCGCTGTGCCATCCGCTCTGGAGCTCTGTGGACGCTCGACATTTCCGAAACATCGCCTTTAGTCATTACTCTTCCTCATCCTTCTTATGCGTTAACCTTTCCCTCTTCCTCTTTTCCTCCCTCTACATTCTCATTTCCCTTTTTCTCCTATCCTCAGGTCCTTCTGTGACTTGCACTTTCTCTCAGATAATATTTTTCTCTCCCCCCCCCCCCCCCCCCCCCCCCCCTTCTCAGCTCTCCTCTCGAGTTGTGTGTCTCTTGTATTTCCTGTGGATCCTTGAGTGGAAATGGAAGCAAATAAAGCGAGGCAGCGAGGTAGAACCCCACAGCCTCATCTGGTAATGAGCCTGGAAAGTTCCCAGTCACAAGTACACCGTCTCCATGGAGACCAAAGTAAAGTTGCTGGCACTGTCTGAACCCGGTGTCTTTGAAGGCCCCGCAGCTTGAGTAAACAATGCCAAGGTCAACGTTTCTAGAGGTCTGTTTCAGCGTCTGCGGACACAAAGACACACGGCAGTCTTTGAGGCTGTCGTGGGAGCTTGTGTGTTTTTTTTTTTTTCTTGTCATCTTTTTTATGCCGGACCTTTTCATTAGACTCACTAGACCACCCTCGTCGTCAATTACCACCCATCTCACTCCATTTTCTTCTCTCATGCAACCTCCAACTTGCATCCTTATGCTTCCGTTTTTGCCTTGTGAGCTTTCCAAATCCTTTTATTTCTAAGGAACAGACGGCAGTGATATTTAACATGAACTTGTTAGTGTGTTCCTTTATTAAATGTAGCTGTAAGCTTTATATTAAGACATATTTTTACTACTTCCCTTGTATTTTTTCATGTTATTAAAATGCCCTCTTTGTCCTTCTGCTGCCTGCTTCTTCTCAGCTCCCCTCTCTCCCTCAGGCCACCTCCATTTATTGTTCAATTTAATTATTAATGTTCTTAATTCTAGACGAGGGAACAAAGCTGCTCCGTTGTTTATTTATGTCTTTGAGCTCTGACTCATTCACTCTTGCTAGCACAGTTGCTTCTGCAGAGTCACAAGTCATTACTAGTTAGCTAATTACACATACAGGCACCTGCCCACACACACAGCACAGATGGCGGGTATTGTCACATTTGGTTGTGAGGGCGGTCTCTCTGGCACTGTGAGCTCAGTGTAAGCTTTGGGTCATATTTGGATCTGTTGTGTTCAAAGCTGGGTCTTGAGACTTCACAACACAGTGGCCATTTCGGCCTAGTCACAACCATTTTTATTTCCACTGCAGTCTAGACTAAACATGGGATCTTAACAGAAATAAACAGGCCATCATTTCTTGTGTGTTGCAAAACTGAACATAACACCACACAACCCCCTGTTTTAGAAGTTACACAATAATAGATTTGCAGCTGCATTTTATCAGAGAATAGGATGCCTTATGTTTTTTTTTCCCCTTTTATATTACAATATTTTCTACCTGAATCATAAGTTGAGTGGAACAGTACTAGAGTTGGAACTTATACAACACAGGTCTGCTGATCAGATGCGTCTTGTCGTTCCAAAAAGCCGACAAAAGACGAGGGGTGACCAAGCTTTTTCAGTGGTAGCTCCTAAACTGTGGAATGAGCTACCCACCCAAGTCAAAATGGCCCCCACCCTGGATACTTTTAAATCACGCCTTGAAACTCATTTTTACTCCCTGGCTTGTAATACAGCGTGAGAGTTTGTGTTGGTCTCTGTTTGTCTTTTAATTTACTGTATTTTAAATTTTACTATTATTTATTTCTACTGTTTGTATTTGTTGTGCAGCACTTTGGTAACCTTGCTGTTTTTAAAATGTGCTATATAGATAAAATGGATTGGATTGGATTGGATAGTAAAAATCAGACAATATCATCACTTGTTTCAGTACCACAGCAACAAAATTGAACTTCTGGTCAATGAAAATAGTACACTTTGTCACATTTGTTTCCAACCTGCCTTTCATGCAGGTCCAGAAAAGAAATGACCAACACACCAACGTTTTACACACTGTTTATAGTGATAAAAGTGTAAATCAATATGATTTTTCCAAAGTATTTCCTCTGAATTATCATTCATAATCCAGATAATATGTGTAGTGGTGTGTGTATCTATGGAGAGTGTGCTCTTTAACTAATGTGGTCATTCTACTGGCGTTAATCATTGTGCAGTCCTGTGATGCTCCATGTCAACAGTCTGAATTTCGGGACTGATATATAGAAAACACACCGGGACCAGGTGATGCTGCTGTCTGTCTCCTGCTCTGTCTGTCTGTAACAAACATAAATATAACGTGTGCATCTTATGAGATGTCAAAGGGACTTAATATAAGGTCTGTGTTTTCTGACCTGAGATATAGAGGTTTGGGATACAACAAATTTGAACAGTTTGCTACGGCATCCACAGTCCAAAGTCCAATATGTGCTTGTGAGTTGCGGTATTTTCTGTTATGTGTACAACTTGCTTTCTTGCATTATATTTCTCTGAATTGGCTCTGTTGGTTTGTGCCTGTGAGTCCACATGCTGGGATGTAAAATAACAAGGTGTGAATTAGGGATGACCACAATTAATCGATTATCGATTAATTGATTGTTAAGAAATTACTCGAAACACGCATTTTTGTTATCAATTTTTCGTCACGTGGAACAAACATCACGTGGTCTCATTACACTCAGCTATCAGGGAGATGTTTTAAGTTTGAAGCATGTATCGATGTGAATCAGCTGTTAAAGATCTTGCGCACAGCGGAGACGCTCAGCTGGGGGCTGCAGCTGCGCGTCAGGTCTGCACGTGCGCTTTTTAAAAGAGGATCAATACGCAACTGCTGCCAACAACAACACGAAGGTTGACAACTTTAAACAGGACATTTCCCACCTTTGGATATGAAGGCAACAGACAGGTGGGAAATTCAGGTACACTATGTTTGCAGACCAGCAACATCAGAGCCGTCTGAGCTTTTCTGCAGCTGGACTGATAGTGACCCGGTTGCGCTCCCGGCTGACACCTGATTGAATACACATGTTTATTTTTCTCAATAAGAACGAGTAGGCAGAAAACTGGACACTGGGAGTCTAAAGTAATTTTCTGTTAGTAGTCTCAGGCTTCACTTTATAAGATTATGTCCGCGTAGAATATTTTAATGAGCCTGATCGTTGATATTCTGCGTGTCAAACGTGCCCGTATTCAATCCCGTCAGTTATATGCATTTTGTTGCTTTAGAAAATACAATTTAGGGGGAAAACAACGTATTTGGCATTGTTTTTGACCTAAGAATAGTAATGTTTTTTTTTATCAATTAATTGATAATTGATCGTTAACATTTCCAAAAATCGATCACGGAAAATACTTAAAATGTACATCCCTAGTGTGGATTGAACTGTGTGCTAACTGTATTGTTGCAGCCCTAATAGAAACCGTGGCATCATCTGCAAACAAACCAAATCCAGCACCTTCCTGTGATAGTACGGAGGTGTGGGAGGTAGTTGCTCTCTCCTCTATATTAGCATTCAGCTTTAGGTTGAAATTCTACTATAGATCTGTTCTTTGCTTAAGCTGCAGCTTTTCCACGCTGTCAAAAGGAGATAAATTGGTAGTTCTGGTAGAACTGGGTGAAGGCGGCTGTGGCTCAGTGGGTAGAGTCGGTCGTCTATCAATCGGAAGGTTGGTGCTTCGATCCCAGTGTCCTTGAGCAAGACACTGAACCCCAAATTGCTCCCTCTGTTGTTCAGAGGTGTGTGAATGTGAACGAATGAGATTAGCTAATACTGATGGTCCCTCACTACATAGCAGCCTCTACCATCAGTGAGTGAATGGGTATGAATGGGTGAATGTGACAAGTAATGTAAAAGTGCTTTGAGTGGTCAGACAGACTAGGAAAGCGTTATATAAGTACAAGTCCTTTTACTATGTACCAAATGAAAGAGTAACAGATGTATAATTTTAAAGAGTGTGGCATTGGGAAAAAAAACAACAAAGTATTGGAAATTTTGAAAACTTTGATCACAAGTTAAACTTTTCAAAATCTGAAATCCAATTACTGTCAGGATCGAGGCAAACAAAAAGTGGAGGAACCAAAAATGCAGACTAAAATAAAACGATTAATAAACAAAAACATGCGATAAACAAAAACTTGCTTCAATTAATATCCAAAGTCCAACAGTAATCCACAAGAAAAAAAACACAGGAAGAACACAGGGGAACAAACCCAGGTTAGACTTGCAATTAACTAACAACACAATGGAGGAAACACAGAGACTAAATACACAGAGGGTAATTAACACAGGTGTGAAACGAGTCACGGGTGAAAATAATCAGGGTGCAATCAAAACTGGAGGGAAACACAAGGGCAGGAAGTAACCCTAAATCAGACACACATGGAGGAAGAACTACAAAATAAAACACATAGAGTTAAGAAACATGGACTGAAATGCACACACAAGGAATACTGGAACACAAGACTTGAGACATTAGGGAAAAGACTACAATATAACAGCGAAAAACAACCAAGGTACCAAACAGGGAGGAAACAGAACCTGACAAAAGCAACTCATTACATACTGCTTAAGAATAATCAGCTGCACAAGCAATACAAACGGGTTCAACTCAACAAGACAACTCAATAAAACACTTTCATTCTAAGTTATTCCCATACTATTCTTACAAAGTCCAATCTCTCTGTATGTATATAAAAAAAGAGGAAAGTGTTCATGCTTTACAAAGTTTTGTTGCAAGTACTTCAAAGGAGAGCAGGTTATTTTTATTAACAACTCAGAGTTCATGACTAATAATTATAAAATAACAAATTGTGAAATGTCATGTCGACTTTAGGGATTAATTAGTGCACAACACTTGCACATCCATTCTTTAAAGGTCAGACAAAATGTCATTGTTTTTGTCTAGGTCTGAGTTACAACCAGTTTGAGGCTAGTGTGTTCCAACTTATCAAAGCCTACATAGACAGAGTTTAGAAGCTAAGCTAAGCAGCATTATGCAACTCTTCAATCTTGTGTATCTGCAGGTAGTGGATACCCTCTCCTGTGACACTGGGCTCGTGTAAATGTTGGGCAGCACACTCAATAGTGTGTCCAACCCACTCCCACATGCTACAGCCATATATCCAACCATTAATTGGGGCTGAGGGCAAACCCAGTACAGATGGTATTTGCACTGTGTGATGAAGAGGATTTTCTAGGTTTACTGCAATCTGCAGTGCAGCTAAGGGAGGAGAGGACAGACGAGGAGGCCGGAAATTGGAAAAGAGAAATGGGGGGGAGATGGAGAGCTGAGAGAGAAAGTGACAAACATTCAGAGGGGAGATTGGAGGCAGGGCTGCACAGAGAGGAGGAAGGAGTAAAATGAAAGCATGCAGGAGAGGTTTTGCTTCGTCTGAGCTTTCTCTTTGGTTGGATTGCTGTTGCACTTTGATCATCAAGCATGATCAGTCCTTGTTAACCCTGCTTAAAAACCTTAATGTGTATGTGATAGGAGAATCCAGATTGATATTTTTCCCTTGACACATGATTGCACATCCAACAACATACAGCACACTCACGGGGGGGGCGACTTTAAAATCCCGGCTCATCCAATAATTACTACTGATAGAATCTCTTGGAAACTCATTCTACTTCTTAATGTGAAAAGTTAACTTGATGAACAGCGAGCAATAATGCATCTGCACCCTCCATCAGTCACCATTAAAACGGAGGGCTGGCCATTGCATCTCAATATAGCATTATGAGCGGTGGGGATTCTCAAGAAGATGGAGCGCTCTGCATACTGAACCGGACAGGAAGCCTCGGTCGCATCCCGCAAATGAACAGCTACTCTACTGTAAACTTTCTGAACGACTGTCGGCTTTGATTCATGTGAATGATTACACGAGCTGATGAGTGGATTGTAACTTAAAAGGAAGCTGTAGAGGCTGGAACTCTTGTGAAATACATCGTCTTTTCCCACAAAGTGACTTGGAGTACCATCTTCAGGCGTTTATATTTCTTTCTCTGACATTTTTATCTCTCAGAACAACCAGCGTGATCCCTCCGAGGCCTTGAGTGTCTGCATTGAAAATGTACCTATACATAATAAGACTCTGATTGCAATGTACATCAGATCACTCATTTTCACACTATCTTATAGAAGAGATGTTTTCAGAGATGGACCAAACAATTTGACAATCTGAATCACACATGCAGCTCACACAACATCCCACAAATGTATCAGATCATCAATCAGGGTAGTATCCTTCTATTCTCTCTTTCAGCAGACAGCTACTATGAGTGTTTGTTCTATCTGACTTCTTTTTTCTTCTTTTCGCTATGTCCACACTCATGTTTGAATTCAGTTGTTGCACTAAGATAAGCTGAAGATGTAATGTCAAAGTATAGTACGAGCCCAAAGAAAATTGTGGTGCAATATATGGTACAATTTGAAAGAGATTGACTGTGTATCTGCAGGGAAAAGCTATTAAATGCGGCAGTGGTCCAGAGTAAGCTTGGGAGACATGTTGAGACAAAATACCAGCGTGTGGTGGTGGGGTGCTGAGAGAGGAGAAAATATCACGATGAAGGATTGCCATATTTTAGAGAAGTTTTTGAATCACTGGTTCATCAAGCTCTCCATATCTACGCTGCAGAGGTGGCTGACAATGTTTTGCCTCGAGCCAGTGGATCTTCATCTTAAGTGAAATCTTTTGTTACATCCCTGTAGCTTTATTAATGTTTCTCTGATTATGACTGAGCAGAGGTTAGAGCTAAAAGTCTGATCATGACCGTGCAGGATTAAAGCTTTCTGTTCTGTAGGTTTCCAGCTTCTCAGAGGACAAAAAAAAGACATTACAGGGAAGACACAAATCAAAGAGTGTAGAATATCTGATTAAAAAAAACAGGATTTTGAGCAGTATACGGGTACTTTGTAGGGAATATGTGGATATATATGCTGACTGGCTCCCGATATAATACTTATTTATGATATCACAATACAGTGATACTCTGATAATCAATATACGTAATGCAAGACAATCATATGATGATACATCACTGTATATGATTTGCTGAAGAAAACAAAATGCCCTTAAAAAGGCAAAATATTTTTTCACTGCCCTTTGGTTTGTTTTCAATTAGATTAACCCTCCTATTATCCTTGGGGTCAATTGAACCCAATTCAATGTTTAACATCAATTTTTTTGTCTTCATATTTTGACTTTTTCTAATTTCATGGGGACAACTGGGAAAAGGTAAAATTAAAATGTTGATATGTTCAAATTTCCTGGAAAAAAAAATCATGCATTGGTGTTCCTTGGGATCAATTTGACCCCCAGGCTGTGTTAGCTGTCTATAACATAAGAAATATCAACATTTTACACACATTTGTTTTGGTTGTTTTGGATGATAATGAGGTCACTATAACCAAGGACACTTCTGCATGTGACTGCAGGAGCTGGGATCGAACCGCCAACCTTCAGATTGAGATATAATATTTACAGCCACCATGTCTCTAAAGACATTTAATGATGTGTCCTGTGTTATATGTTTTGATAACAAAGAAACAAGGCAGGGCCGACGAGAGCATGACAAACTCGCAGCAGTTTCATCTTCTGTTTTACAAATTAAGTCCATCTAAATGCTTTAAATTATGTTTATGCTTGAATTATATTTTATTTAAAGGGCTATTTAGATGGTCAACAAAGAAACATAAAGTACCTGACACATAAACCTGGGTAACAATCAGTTTCTGGAGGTTTAAATAGTTTGGGTGAATTTGACCCCAAGGATAAAAGATGTTAGTAAATTTGAGGGTAACAGGGGGTTAAAAAATGTAGATGTTTTAAGTCTGCAAATTAAATTTACAGAACTACAGAACACATCTAAAGTTAGTTAAAAAAATACTACAAGTAGATGCTCATGTTAGTGTTCAATCGGCAACCGCCGGCCGTAAGTAATGAAGCCAATGTGAAAGTGCTAAAAACTGCAGTTCCTAGAGTGTCCACTAGAGACTGGCTCTGGAAGTACCAGAAACCACACACTCCCATTCAGAAAATAATTAGAAATCTATCCTATAACTCAGTAGTTCAGAAGATATTAAGATTACAAGTTTTGCATAATAAGAGGCACATCTGACTTGACTGACAGGCGGTCACATTGTAGCTGTTAGCGAGGAAGCTAAGCACTCGCCTCAACTTTGCCTCTTTGAGTCTTGCTAGGTCAACGGAAGTTAGCTTGAGCCGGCATTTCCGATATAGCAACCGCTGACAGTAGGCTTCCAAACTCTGCTTCAGAAACAAATTGTTAACGTCACAGAGACTACATCCAGAGTGTGCAAACCTATTCACATTTTATGCTAAAACCTAAAACGTATTCTTTATGACTGTACCCGAAATAGCTACAGTGGTGACTTCAATAACAACTGGATCATTTTCAGTCAGCTGCAGTTCTTTGTGCATTCAGTAAAACTTCTGCTATATGAGCACCACTGTTAGTCTCATGCATCTTACTAGTTTATAGCTTGTTGGAATGCATTTCTACTTGTTGTCAATAGAATGGGCAGTAATAATGAGAGGACTCTGTGGACTGGAGTGCATCCTCAACCTTTCCTCTCGTCTTAGCATAAAAAGCTGGATTTTCTTTTTCTTTCTTTTAGTTCCTTTTGGTTTTCAAAGTGACTAGGGCATCTCTTAGCTTCTTTTCACTGCTCTCAACATCCCTCTGTAATAATGCAGCTACCAACTTCCTCTTCAGCCAATTAACTGCTATTCACATTACCCTCATTCATATCATTAGCGCCACCATGAGGAGTCATGAGATAGTGACATGGTGAGGAAAATCTATTTAGAGTGTTATTCAATTAGAATATTGATATCTAACTCTGGCGTATCGATAACTATCACGGGTCAGAATGAAAATATATTGCCATATCAATATTTTGTGACATCTGTAATAGCGAAATAATTGTATAAGAAGTCACTTTCTATCTTGGTATAACATAAGGTTTTCTACTACCATCACATTCATCTTTAGAACAGAGTTATTTGAATACTGATAACAGCATCACTCTCTCTAGTACAGCCTGAAATGCAAAATTGCAACTGTGCCAGTCTACGTGAAATTGTGTTACAGTTGAAATATTCCTCTCTTCCAAAAAGAAGTTTATTCAGTAATCAGCAAGTTGCACTTTGCTGCCAAAAAGAAATATTACTGCTGCCTTTGCAACCAACTGTATAGTTTTTGAGTGCAGAAGAATTACTTATTCCAGGTAATTTATCACATGATGATAGCAAACAATAAAAGTGCTGCGCTAGCTGAAAATGGAATGTTTAGGAAGGATAATTAAAATCAGTACAACTTTGAATTAAGCAAATATAATGTTATAAATGAGTGTCTTCACAAGCCTCTTTTGTTAACAAAGAGTGTGAGGAGGGGCCTCTGAGTTAGTTTGGTTTTCTTTCAAGGTGCTCACCCTAGTTTAAGGTAAAGCTCCTGAAAGGGGTCTGAAACTCTTTATGATACAGACTAGAACGATCATTGATGCCTCAATGTGACCTGAAAAAGGAAGCAAGGCCACCAACAACATGATTGATTATTTCTAGAGTTATTGTAAGTGTCTGTCTGTCACCCCTGTTAATGGATAGGTGTGGGACCAAGTGAGCTCCAGAGCCACATAAAAATATATATTTTTTTACTTGTTACACAGCAAACATTCAAATGACCTAGACATTTCTATTTTTGTAGAAGACTTTTCTTGAGAACGCACTATTTTCACAAATGCAGGACAAGGTTAGCAAAGAAACAATTGTTACTGCTGTGTGCACAGGGGACGCCAAAATCAATGCAAACTGAAATTGTGGAGCTTTAGAGGGAAATATTATTCATGTATATATATATATATACATAGTTTACGAAAGTTTATACAAATTAAATTGTTGTTTTTTTTCATTTTCAGCACACACAAGCTGAATGAACAACTTTATCATTAATATTATATAGTTTGTATATGTAGTTTAGTTAGTTTGTACGATGTGCGTTTTTACAATTTCGACTAGCAGTGCCCTCTTGTGTTCCTACCACTGTTTCACCTGATCAACATTTTGCATAACATTTTTGGTGCTAAGTTTTGTAAAAATTCGAACGCCAGTTTCAGGTATGAGAATTTTATAAAACTATCAAGTCTAAGCAATTATAGGACTTCAGAATGTGATAGTGATGCCATCTCTTGGGTTTTCTTATCTATTATTTTTAGAGCTTGGGTATACAGAAGTGCGACAGGCTTCATCATTGTCAAGGGTGCTCAGCTCCACACTTCATCTTAGTGTCCCTGAACCAAAATCAATGTTTCTTTCTTTTTATTTGCAAGTTTCTGTCAGACTATTTTATTTTGTATGCTTCTCATCTAACTGATATCAGAAATCTTTATTCAAATGCCTCTAATAAAACAATCTCATAAGACTACAAGACTTCTTACAAGAGACCCCGCTCACCTCTGACTGTGTGGGAGGTCGTAAAGTTGCAGAAGCTTGCTCACATGATGGATCGCCAAATAGCCGTTGTCCAGAAAAACAAAGCCCACGTTTAGGCTCCTAGCTGCCCACTGTTCTCTTTTCTCGTCTGTGGCATAAATCTCAGTCAAGGCGCACAGAGCGCTTCCTATGAGAGCAGCCGAGGAGTTATTTGTTTTACTTTACGGGGAGTCTGTAAGGGTGGGCGGTGGAGATTTCACCTTGTCTTTGGAAAGGTTGTTAAAGTCTGATAAAAGAGTTAGGACAGTAAAAGGAGCAGATATGGATATATGATAGTGTGGTTCAATAAGTGTGCACGTTTGAAAACACAGACTGTAGACTTGTGTGCAGGCCCACATAGATGGTGTCTATATATTTCTTTATGCTTAAATATTTCACACTGTATGTTGGCTATAGATAAGATACATTTTGAAAGAGTCAGGCGTCATTCTGTTCTATACAATAGTCAAGTGAGATTGCAAAACTTTGTGAAAACAGAAAGCACACATTATTTTCTCTACACATGTACACATGCAGACACACACATGCACATGCACAAGCACACGCACACAAGCAAACACTCACATTGGCAGATAAATAGGTAGCTGGGGATTGGTTCAACCACAACAGCAGCTGCTCATGTCTGGCCACTGCCTTGTTAGCCGCAGCCAACCATGCAGTCAGTGGATCGGAAGACACACTGCATGGTCTGACTATGAACACATGTGTTGTGTTGTAGCACACACTGCAAATGTGCTTTAATATTTCACAACATGGACAGGAGGGATTCTGAAAGAAGTAGTGTTCTGTTAGTTGTGGATGTAGTTACGGGGTTGTAGTTGCGCTGTCAGCTCAGTGTTCGTGCACGATCTAGGTTTGGACATTTGGACAAACACACACTCTATAGGCTGTTCTTGGAAGACAATTGAGTTATAAGAAGACCTCTCAGGCTGAATAGGAAATCCTTTTTTAAATTTCACTGAAAATGAGAAAGTGTTATTTTCTAAAGCACACAGACCAGCATGTTTTTATATTACTTTATATTTACGTGGGCAGTGAATGTCTGGACTGGATACAAAGGACTTACTGTAAAACTTGTAGGTTTGCCTTGAAGGAGAGCTGTTATGATTGTGTTTTGGGATAACACCTCAACCCATTATGCTCTCAAGCACAGTCTCTGCCAGCTCTTGGTGCGCTAACAAAGCAAACATCATGGACATACAGAGCAAAGCAATCGATTGTTTAAGTAAGAGATGCAAATTGTGAGTATTTGATCAATTTTTGAAAAATTTTTTAAAAACTTGTTAAAAAAAGCATTGATTTTTCTGATGGTGATTTTCAGTTTCCCCCCTAAATCATATACTTTTCCAACCCAACATAGTGCATACAAGTTACAGTTTTTTAAATCTACAGAACTAGGGGTTGGAATCGAAAACTGGATCCGACTTAGAACCGGTTCCAATTGATCAATTCCATCGGAATTGTACACTTCAAATGTTATCGATTCTTCTTAACGATTCATTTCCCAGCGTGACGTCACATCACATCATATCAACGTCACGACACGACACGTCGCGGTACGTTGCATTACGTCACACACTCTGCGACGCAGAACTCCTTCAACCACGAGGAAACTTTCCTCTCCAAATTCAAAGTATTTTCATCCAGGCTTGAGGGGCCACGTCCAGACTCACGCGGCCGAGAATGAGATCAACCTATTGTTCAATATGTTTAAGTTTAATATGTTCATGTTCAGTCTTGTGCAGATATAATTTTGGAAAAAATAAAATGGTTCCTTTTGGTGCGGAATGACTGTGAAGGACTACTTTTTTCCCCCTCAGAAAAATACTCGTCAGGAGAATTGATAAGGAATGGGATTGATAAGCAGAATCGACAATGGCATTGACATTGATAAAGCCTTATCAATTCCCACCCCTATACAGAACCTTAAGAGGCTTAAAATTGTTTAACATGTTGAATATCAACATTAGAGGCAGGCTTATAAAAATAATGGCTGCAGACATTCTCATGTGAAGCCAGCCTCAAACTTCTCAATGTGGAATTTCTGCAACAAGAGAACTGAACAGAACAATATGTCAGACTCACAGTGTCCACTTTTATGACTAAATTATATGTCCACATGGTCGAGTGTCAGTTCTCAGTGCAACAGGGTCACAATCAGATCGGCAGCAGAAAACACTTTCTCAGAAAGTAATGATGTTGCTAGTTTACAGAGATACTGGCATGAGTGTTTTACCAGTATGAGGAATCTCTCTGCCGTGATTCTTTGCTATCTCCCCAAAAAAGAGCGATCGCGGAGACCTGGCACAATAGAAATAGAGAGCAAAAATAACTGCACTCTTAACAATCAATTACTCATTTGGAAAGGAGATTTGAGTGTGACCAGCAGTGTCCACAAGTTACAAACCATTCCACAGGAGATGTGATTGCCCTGCTGCACTGCAGTCAGAAATTGCCGCCCCTTTGGGAATCTGTAATGTTGCAATTTGTGACCTCTTGACATCAAACCCATCTCTGCATTTTTTTTTTGCAGCTTTGCAGTTTGGCCATTCACCACGGCTTTTCCACAAACTAGACCAACCCCCATGTTCCCTCTGTTTGGCCAAATAAGGGGTGAAAAAAAGTGAGCTTCCTTTTATACTAGCTATACCTAGCTTAAACTGTACACAACACAATCATTACAATACCCTGTTTTTCTCTTCATCCTTATCGTCCCCTGTGGGAAGTAACAGCTCTGCTTTGATATTCAGATATTACACTGATACTGGATAAATCCTCACACCTGGTCCAGAAAACATTCTTCAAACATCCATAGGTTGGCACAGGGCCCATTTTCTTCACTCCTAATGGATGCAGCTGTTGGGCTGGATTATTCAGTGTGAGAAGACGTTTAGAGGGGGTGTGAATGCAAAGTCAATGTGCAAATTAAGGTGAACAGATGTAACTCGATGGACACAAGTTGAGGTGAAAGTGCATCCAGCTGAATACTTTTCAAATTGAGTAAAAAAGAAACTAGTTGGGGCAAGTTATTTCTTCATTTGAGTTTACCCAGAATCCCAGTTTATGGGGCATTTGGAAACACTTTGCTTCAAGTAATATCAGCTCCCTAATAAGTATATTTGAGACTTAAAGCTAGGGTTGGTAGTCACAGAAAACTAGCATGAATTTGAATGTAGTATTTCCTCAGGACTCCGTCTAACCCCTCCCCCCCTCCCCTCGAAAACGACGCCCCCGCTCACACAACACAAACAAACCTGAAATGTACGCGCAGGAGGTGGGCAGAACAGCAGGACGGGATTTGATTGGTTTTATATATTGGCTCCTGATGGCAGGGATTGGTTGTTTTTTTCCATTGTTTACTCCGGCTGTAGATAGCAGCCTTTTTCGCTCTTTTTTAAGAACACTTTATGTATTGATTGTCATAGGGACATAAAGATCATTTTAACCAGTATAACAAAAAGTTTATTTGAATCTGAGCTTCAAAACACGAGTCACATATTATTCAATTTGTACTACTAATTGGCCTCTCACATTTTCTGACATTTCACCAAGCTGTTTCTCTCACTGTTTCATTATTTTTAAGCACTTCTTCTCCAGTCACTGTAGAAACAAGTCCTTATTCAGAATTATTATCATTATTATTATTTTTTTTTCAAAGAGGCTGAGACCTTACCATTTATCCAGACCAGATTCCTGGATCAGGCTTTGGTAGCCGGTTGGGGAAATGCATTTTGACAATAACATTGCTCTGATCTCAAGTGGATGTCAACCCTTAAATCAAGCATCAGCACAAACAATCCCTGCTTTCACCACAGTTTAGGGATGATGATTGTAGCGTGGAGGAAGTCGAGGAGAAATAAGGGTGGGGTTCACATCACTGATGGATTCATAAGGGCGTCATTTGCGGTGACATCTCCAAAGTCATTCCATAAACCTCAGACATGCTGCAAATGACCTCCACTTACAGCACAATCCTTGCCTTGTGAGAGCCGAGTTTGTCTCCTGTATGTATGTGTGTGTGAGTGTGTGGGTGTGTGTGCATGTGTATGTGTCCCTGTTGATCAGGGCGTGTCTTCAGATGGTGATCGGGGGGCCAATGAGAGGATGCCTGGAACATGGACACACACACACACACACACACACACACACACACACACACACACACACACACACACACACAGATTAGCGGGGTAAGCTGTGCCGCTCATCTGGGATAAATGCGGTCAGAGAGGGGAACAGCTGAGCAAACAGCTCTGGCAAGAGGCAGAGAGCAGAGTGGAGAGAGGGAGGCAGGGATGACGAACTATTCATCCCGGCGCAGTGTCGGCGACCGGCTGCCACGCTGGATATGCATCAGTCCTGAACCTGGGAGAATGGGGACCAGCGGAGGTAATGGCTGACAGACACTCAAATTGACTATTGTCAGATGCCAACTTGCTATTTTTGTAGTTTTTCCTGGAGCTAAACTGCACTGGAAATGGACATAGAGGGAGGGAAGTAGTTCACTATGCCCCGGAGGAATGAAAATATTGGTTTGACTTTTTTACCTTGACAAATCAAGGACAGGTGCCACTGCAGATGTTGTTTTCATGTATCAATCTTTATTATTTTCTCACTTCAGTCTGGCAGCTGTTTAACTTTTTCTGTCATTTGTCAAAGCAAAAATGACACCTTGATTAAAAATATCAAACAAACATTAAAATATAAAAAACTATGTAGAAATTCAGATCCTCTTATGTCTGCATATTTCACAGAAACTCTGTTATGTGATGTGTTTTTTCTGCGCTCCAGATGTGGCACAGCCGCTAAGTGAGATGTTGTAGATGAACAAGCAGAAAGGTATTACGCCGGGACATGCACCCTTGTTGTACGGTGCATTATGAGGCCAGATGGTCAAATGCTGATAGTCAGTTATGAACCAATGAAACCTGTGTCATTAGAATAGATAACAGTGATCTGCCATATTAATCCTGCAGTACTTAGTGCAGATGAAGAGGAAACAGTAACTGACCTAATTGGCTGAGTCATCGCTTGATGCTCTACTTGATGTTTGCAGTTAAATTACCGAGTAATAAACACAAACTGACATCTTTAATTGTTTTTAGTTGCTAGAGAAGACAATGCACCTGCATGTTTATCAGGTAGACAAGACTTCTTTGCTCCACTTTATTCAATCTTTCTGTATTTTCACACATTAGCCTGTCCCTCGCATCTTCACACAGAAGAGCCTAAACTAGTAGCGTAGGCTCAGTGCATTTTGCAAATTGAATTGTGACACTTAAAATCCACTTTCGTGTCGAGGCTTTCAGAGGTTGTCATCTTCTGAACCCATTTTGTTGCCCAACTCAATTTACTCACGCTGAAGCCTTCTTTTCCGTGTCGCTTCAGGCTTTAGGAATTACCAAGCGAAAAATTAACTGTGATCCCGCACGCTCATTTTGGCATGTTGACATTTCTGGGACGGACTTGTTGTCCCTGAACATGCTGTGCATGAGCACAAAGAAGAAAAAAAACTTGTTTGAAAGGATAAACTGAAAGAAATTGGAGGTGCCTGGAGAGGAGTATTGACTTAAAAGTCTGGAGACATCATGTTCCCTTTTCTTTATTTATCTCCTGAAACCTAAAGGGTTTGTTTTGTTTGGTCCTCTGCAATTGTTCTCTTTCATGTCCGAGAACACTTGACGTCCAAATACAGTTGTTTGCGTTTTAGAAAAAGCTTTTGTCTTATGCTCCTGTTCCTCTGAGGAGACAAAAAAATACATACACAGTTTATTAGGTAGACACTTGGAAAGTCTGGGCAACCTTTTGAACCTCTTTATAAGAGAGGAATGAGATGTTTTCTCCTCCGTTGTCTATTTGATTGGCAGCTGCACGTCTGCACAATACACCTGCTCCTTATATTCAGAGGTTCAGTCGTGGTCTGTTGTAAGTTATTTGTGCACTGTATGATTTTGCAGTTTTGTTTTGTATTATGTTTTGTTGTTATTTGCATGTTGGCAGAGCTGCTCTGCATCCACATCAACACCACAATTGTAATCAAAGTTTGTGCTTTGATTCTCCCGGCTACATTGTTCCTTTAAGTTTTTAGGAAAACAATAGGAAGATCTATTATCTCTGACATGTTACTGACAGATATTCTAAATGATGACCACAACATTTAGTCTGGACAAAGTCTGAAGTCCTGAGCAGATGGTTTGCCTAATGATGCAGATCAGAAGAAGCTGGATGTGTGGTGCTACAGATGGCTGTCTATACCTGTTTGAACATGTACATGTACTTTTTTATTTGTTCTCCAGAGTGTCTCTGTTTGTGTAAGAGTATAGTGTAGACAAACCTGGGTCCTCTTGCTGTGGTGGCAGCTTTTCTGTCGTCTTGTGTCATCACCGTGCCAGATTGGGAGAGCAGCTGATGGCGGTTATCAAATTCCCCACCGCTCCTCCGCCAGCCTTTAAACCCTTCACGTTCATCCTGCAAACCTGCTGTTGGTGTCTCCAGAGGCTTTCCCAGTTAAACCAGGGTTAAATCAAATCAGTTTCCATGTCCAAATGATTAGGCCTTACCCAATTGTGAATTATCCAGAACGTATAAGCAGCAGGGATTGGATGAGCAGCTTGGGGACACTTGGTTGTTTTCTCTATGCAAACAGATTAATTTAGGAAGTTTGAACATTTCCACCTCAGTTTTGAAACCTGATGAATGTTTCTTTAAGATACTTTTGAATTCAGTGATCATTTTATGGAACATCATTGACACACTTTATTAAAAGAGAGGTGAAGAACTTCCTTCTTTCACCTGGTAATGACACTGACTTAGCTCCTATAGCTAATATAACAACTGGGATTGATAATCCTGTTTTACCAAACCAGCTCTGGTCACGGCTTCGAGGGACTTCCATGTACTTGAACGAGCACTTCACTTCCATCCACAAATAATACAATAATGTCAGACCAACAACCAATAATGTAAAAGTCATTTCCCCCCATTTGGCCAAAAAATTGAGTCATTTGAAATTTAGCTCTGGTGTCTGAGCTTCCCTTGTGTTGCTCTGCCAGAAAATGGCTTTGTCAGGCTATTTTAGCCGAGGCTTCAAAGATTACATTTCCCCAGATTTGCTATTCTGGGAGGAAAATGGCCTTTGCGGTGTAACAGGCTTCTGATGGGAAATGTTGAGAGAGAGAGAGAGAGAGAGCGAGAGAGAGCGAGAGAGCGAGCGCTGGGTCACAGTGACTTTTAGGCCTGCAGACATGCGGATATGCTGCAAGTCTGTCCTGCTATTTAACGTTCAAAGGCCCCAAGTAAGCTGTGAGACTCAAACACACCGACAAATATACATCCCAACACTCTCTTATTCTGAGACAGACACCGTTTAATCCTGCCTCTGATGGAGATTGACGGATGAACTGCTCATAAACTTTGGTTGTATTCTTGCTGGTGGGTTTAATCTAACCACACTTAGCTTTTCCACATAATCTCAAGAACCTTTTTTTAATCTGTGGATGTCTGCAGGCTTTCACCATAAGCCTCTATGACGCCACACTCTGCATGTGTGTGTGTGTTTGTGTGTTTTTTTGTGTGTTTTCCATGCTGCTGCCCCTGTCCATTCGCTGACTTGTCCTTGCACATTGCTCAGCAGTAATAACCAGTATGACGCTGGTTGTGACAGACTTCACACAAGCACCATGCATTATTTAGCTAATGGTCAGGTGGCAGATGCAAGAGTGCTTGTACTGAGTCCAACGTCCCAGTGGCCTAAGTCTGCCCTCCCCCTCCTTCTACACTCGCCTCATTTTTTTGTCTGAAGAAGATCAGTGATGTTCCTCTCCGCCGGTCAGTGGGCTTACTGTGGCGTTTCTGGGTATCCTCCCAGTAGTTAATGTGGCCTCTCAGGGCCTTATGTTTGAAAGCGTGCAGCCACCCACAGGTTTAAGGGCTAATAGCTGTGCTCAGAGTGCAGAAATACCCATCACATTTACATGATCAGAAACTGAAGCACAGCAGCCACACCAGGGCACCAAAGTGGTTTGGAGATGTACTTTCCATATCAAGGGAAAGCCAACTGTGAACACACTTCTATTTGAGCTCCATATTTAAACATTACTGTATAATGGGACATTAAGTACCAGGTTGGACTTTAAAAAAGATCCATCCTCCAGTGTTTTAAAGTATCCAACTTTGCTTTTAAAGTTTTTAAATTTAGAAAAGATGAGACTTGCTGATCATGGGTCTAATATATCTTTTTTTTTTTTGTAATGTGGCAGCCTTCTATCAAATGCTTGGTCAAGTGAAGAATAATGCAAAGTGAATGGGTTGGTATGAAACTTAGAATCCTGACAGGATGAGCAAGATAACAACACTAGATTAAGGGGTTACAGTATCTAATCTGCATAACCTCCAAACTCACTATACATTATCCAGATTTTAAAAAATAGTCCCTCTGATTCCAGGGTTCAGATGCTACCATATCAATATGTTTTTTTTTTATATCAGCCTCTTTCCAGAATTAAATAACGTTAAACTGAACATTTCAATTCATGGTCAAGTTGAAACGGTACCCGCCCTATTTGATATGAACTTTTTTGGTCCTTGTTAGGACTCGAGCAGCTGCATTCTGTATGAGCTGCAGCCGTCTGATGGACCTTTTAGGGAGTCCTGTAAAGACCTCGTTACAGTAGTATAGTCTGCTAAAGATAAATGCATGGACAAGTTTTTCTGCATCCTTCTGAGACATAAGTCCTTTAATCCTTGATATATTCTTAAGGTGATAATAGGCTGACTTTGTAATTGTCTTAATGTGGCTGCTGACATTAAGGTCTGAGTCTATGACTGTACCAAGGTTTCTGGCTTGGTTTGAACATTTCGTCTTTGCAGATTGGAGCTGAGCAGTAACCTTTAACCTTTCTTCCTTGGCTCCAAAAACAATCATTTCAGTTTTTTCTTTGATTAGCTGAAGAAAATTCTGGCTCGTCAAGTCATTGATTTGTTCAATGCATTTACTCAGTGTTTGTATGGGACTATAATCCCCTTGTGATATGGTGATGTAAATGTGTGTGTCAAGGTCAAATGGACTTCTTTAGGAATATTTATTAAGGCACTTCTTTCCTCATTCAGCTCTCTTACGTCTTAGGACAGTTGATACCTTTAAACGCAAATGGTGCACAGCATTGTTGCTTTAATCACTACTACTTATGGTTTCAGTTAGTTTGTAGTGATCAACATCTTCAAGTCCAACACGAGTCTGGTTCTGCTCAAGGTTTCTGCCTGTTAAAGGAAGTTTATCCTTCCGGCTGTAACTTCATAAGTGCTGCAAAGTGCTCTGCTCATGGAGGATTAAAATGAGATCAGACTGAGTTCTGCCTCTTAGATAGGACTGGATCTTATCCTGTCTTATGTTGGGTCTTTCTTAATAATAATATATTATAGAGTACGGTCTAGTCCTGCTCTGTTTGTAAAGCGTCTTGATATAACATTTGTTGTGATTTGGCGCTATATAAATAAAGATTGATTGATTAATTGACACCAACAGTGGTGCTGCTGTTGCTTAGATTGCATGACAGGATCTTGCTCCACTATCAGAGATGGTTGAGGACACTTTTTCAGTGGGTGGCTTTGATATGAAGTGTTTGTGATCAAGTTGTCCATGGTGTTGCTTTTGCTGTTAAGACTTAATCATTGTTGTTATCGGATTTTGACCAATCAGAATCAAGTATTTACTACAGCCAGGTGATTAATACATTTCAATGTGGTCTATCATATCAGCACAAAATGCAGCTCTGTAGATTTTGTGCGTATTGTCTAGCTTATTTTCCCTTAGTTTTTATTGTATTTTGCAGTTTTTTTATCGTGGATATTTTCCTAACTATATTGTATTTATTTATTTCAGCAAACCAATCCCTTGAATAACTTCTAGTGCTAATATGTGCTTAAACAAAATAAGTACATTGCTCCAAAAGAGACTACAAATCCTTATGTGCCTGCATCATTTTGCCCTGTAATGCACTTTTGATCACCGCGTTGTGTTCCCAGCAGGATGAGATAGATGGTTCAGGGCAAATCAGGTCAGGTAATTACCGACCTGTATATCAATCCGGCCTCTCTCATTATTCTGTTGCATCAACAACAAGCTGAATCATTCATCCCTTATTTTCACACATTTAGTTAAGTGGCCAAAACAACAAAATCTCTGTCCAACTTTACAGCAGCTGAGGCCCGAGCTCAGAATCTAATGATGCTAATTGCAGTCATTAGCCTGGCTTTAGGGGAGCAGCTCAGATGTTGTTTGGACATGAACGTTCATAGTCACACATTCTGTTGTATTGTGTGGCGTCATCCAAAGCTAACTGGAGCACCATTGAGGGCTGGCTGGTGTAATTGGGAGATGTTAATTAGTCTATTGGATGGAGCTTGTACCCTCCTGAGTATTGCCTTTGTGTGCTGCCCTTTTCTGTGTACAAAGCCAACCTAATGCTTATGTCAGTGTAAATGTTTGAGTGTGTGTGTGTGTGTTTGTGTGTGTGAGGGAGAGACAAATCATAGGACAGGATAAGTGTGTGTGTATCTGTTTGTATATATGCACACTACACTCTGGGGGTCTAGCTAATGAGGCAGCCATTTGTTTAACGTAATCACCCACTAGTTTATGCCACCCGCTTCCCCTGGCACATGGACAAGCCCCATTATAAAAAGGGCGTGTTTGAATCACATTAGCACAGAAACAGCATCCCTCGCCCCTCTTCCTCCTCTTTTTACCCCTCCCCGCAACTCCCAAGTCACACTCTGAAATGGACTATCAATACCCAGCTGCCAATGCTCCAGCCAAGCCTTAATGATGCCACCCACCGGGGGATGTGCCAGTGGTTCTGTCAGACCTGACTCTCCTCTCTGGTCCCTTTTGTAACTTCCACTAGAATATGTTAAATACTGGAAAGAGGCTGTTTTTCATAACACTCTGCATACAGCCAAGTGCTTGAATTTTATGCACAAGCTGTCAGAAGATGCTTCACATGAGTTGCTGCCATACATGAAGGATAAGAGGTGGTGGGATGGAGCCAAATAGGTTTGAATAAGCTTTTGAAACAGGTTTTATTTTTCTGTACGTCAGTGTGGAGGGGAAAAAAGGAAACTTCTTTGTATTTGATGGGCTTTTCAAACAAAATATAAATTGTTATAAGCCTTGATGGGAGTCATTTCAAAGTAGTCAAAGTTTGGAGTCAAGTCAGATTACAGTACATTTAGAATATAAGCCCAGTTTAAACAGTAGATTAGTGAAGTAAGAGAGAAAAATCACTGCTTATTAAGTAGAAGAATGGCTACTGAATGTAACACTGAATTTCAGATATCAAAATCTGAACAAACTGTTGAAATGTAGACATTTAGACTTTATTCAAGTTAGCGGTTATGCCAAAGCACTAGCTTATTCAGTCATGTGAACTTTATCAATCAATCAATCAAGCAATCAGACTTTATTTGTAAAGCGTTTTTTGTACAATGATATTGTAACACAATTGCTGTGATATAAAATAGAATACATTTAAAATACAAAAATGATAAAAATACAAAACAAACTTCCTAGACCCCAAACCCATCCCACAATCCATATGTAAGGTTAAGAACATGATATATGCAAAAAAACATAGTAATTACAAGAAATAAAAAAGAAATAGGGGCGCTGGTGGCCTAGCGGTCTAAGCGCCCCACATATAGAGGCTATAGTCCTCGTTGCAGGGGTCGCAAGTTCGATTCCCGGCCGGTCGAGCAATTCCTGCATGTCTTTCCCCGCTCTCTACTCCCACATTTCCTGTCTCTCCTCAACTATCCTATAAAATAAACTCAAAAAAGCCAAAAATATAACTTAAAAAAAAAATTAAAAAAAATAGAAAATTCAAAATAAGGAAACACTGTCATCATATATTAATGAGGAAACATTGGAGGTAAAATAAGATGTTAAAACTCACGAAAATAAAATACATTACTAAGATAAAGAAACACTAAAAGATTAAACCAGTGAAATAAAATAAGATACTACACTAAAAGTAAATACAGCAAAGTAAAACAGAATAAAATGTTAAAATGCTGATAGGTAATCTGTTAAAATCATAGATGATAAGATCTAATAAATAACTAAATAAAAAAGCAAATAATCCACAATTAAGTAAAAAAGAAGAATAATAACAATTCAAATAAAATGTAACTGATTAAATAATGTGTCTATAATAATTGAAAATAGAACAGTATATACTTTAAAAAAGTGACTTTTAACTAGATAAGAAATAGATAAATTCAGATGGAATAAGTCTCAGTTAAAAGTGAGACTAAACAGCTAGGTCTTGAGTTTGCTTTTAAAGATGTTTATGCTCTGTGCAGAGAAGAAAATGTTATTTCTGTGTAAGAAAGGTATACTGCAATAAAGCTTTCCAAATTTCAACTGTATGATGGTTTCATAGGAGAAAATGATCATCTTGGTGGTCAGCCAGAGACTAGCTACTCAAACAGAAAGCCAACAATCTGCATATCAGTTGACAGAACGCCTATCTGATCTTCCAGCTTCCCATCTCCTGCAAGATAACAAACATCAAACCCAGCTGGCCAGGAGAGAATCAGCTGCCACTAAAGAAAGCAGGCCTTTCATCACTGCTCAGTCTTGGAGTGAAAATACAGAGGCCGACATTTATAAAGCATAAACCTGGCCCGTAGAATAGTTTTCATGTTTCTAACGGGAAACGGAATAAACACATCACATCAAAGATAAACACGGATATTTCTGGCTGCATCTTTTCCCCTCGCTAAACAAGTGTTTTGTTTTTGATCTACCCTCCATGTTTCAGGTTTTTTGAAAAGTAGGCACAAATTGCACTTGAGGGAAGCGCTGTGCAAATTAGGGCCCGGGTGTAACGAATGGATTAATCAGAGCTTACTTGGAGAAAGCTGCAGACATCAGACGATTGCAGGGCTAATGCTTGGATCAGGCCGCTGCGGTTCAGCTGCACATTTATTGGTATCAAGACCCAAATCATGTTCACCAGAGAGGCATAATGCGTGGAAGAAGAAAGTCACACGAGTCACAGGTCAAAGAGGGAAAAAGTAGTTAGAGGATGTTTAAACATGTGGAACATTCAGTTTTCAAAACATGGTTTGGTTGCAAATTATGTGACCAACCATCCAATTACTAAAACACTGCAACCTCAGAGGCAGCTTGTGCCATGTAAGATTGTCTGTACTGTTTTTCTTTTGGTTATATTTTGGGGCTTTTATGCCTTTATTTGATAAGACAGCTGAAGAGGGACAGGAAATGGGGGGGAGTAGAGAGTGGGAGAAGACATGCAGCAAATGGTCGCATCCGGGAGTCGGACTGGCGACCTCTGCGATGAAGAATGTAACCTCTGTATGTGGGACGCTTAGACCACTAGGCCACCAGCGCCCCAAGATTGTCTGTACTGTTAATGCTTTTGATGCACTAGAGCAGGGGTTCCCAAACTCTTCAGCCCCGACCCCAAAAATATATGTGCCAAAGACTTGCAACCCCAACTGTCCCTTAAAGTGATGTAATGTGGCTTCATTTAGCTGCCCTGCAGGAAATGAGCCTACCTTTATGAGCATTTGTCTGTGTTTCCTGTGCCTTTATAGATGAACCTACTGCTACTGATGCTATTGATAATTGACTGTTCACTAACCCTAAACTTAGGAGTCATCCGGCATAAACAAAGGCAGAAAACTCAATAAAACTTTGAAAATACAAAATGTAATAAGTCTTATTTAATCACTTTGATGGACAGTGGGGTTCGCAAGTCTTCGGCACATACACTACCGTTCAAAAGTTTGGGGTCACTTAGAAATGTCCTTATTTTTGAAAGAAAAGCACAGTTTTTTTCAATGAAGATAACATTAAATGAATCAGAAATACTCTCTATGCATTGTTAATGTGATAAATGACTATTCTAGCTACAAACATCTGGTTTTTAATGGAATATCTACATAGGTGTATAGAGGCCCATTTCCAGCAACCATCACTCCAGTGTTCTAATGGTACATTGTGTTTGCTAATCGCATTAGAAAGCTAATGGATGATTAGAAACATCTTGAAAACCCTTGTGCAGTTACATCAGCACAGCTGAAAACGGTTTTGCTGGTTAGAGAAGCTGTAAAACTGGCCTTTCTTTGAGCTAGTTGAGTATCTGGAGCATCACATTTGTGGTTTCGATTATACTCTCAAAATGGCCAGAAAAAGGGAACTTTCATATGAAACTCGACAGTCTATTCTTGTTCTTATAAATGAAGGATATTCCATGCGAGAAATTGCCAAGAAACTGAACATTTCCTACAATGATGTGTACTACTCCCTTCAGAGAACAGCAGAAACAGGCTCTAACCAGAGTAGAAAGAGAAGTGGGAGGCCCCGGTGCACAACTGAACAAGAAGACAAGTACAGTAGAGTCTCTAGTTTGAGAAATAGACGCCTCACAGGTCCTGAACTGGCAGCTTCATTAAATGGTTCCCGCAAAACGCCAGTGTCAACGTCTACAGTGAAGAGGTGACTCCGGGATGCTGGCCTTCTAGGCAGAGTGGCAAAGAAAAGGCCATATCTGAGACTGACCAATAAAAGGAAAAGATTAATATGGGTAAAAGAACACAGACATTGGACAGAAGAAGATTGGAAAAAAGTGTTATGGACAGATGAATCAAAGTTTGAGGTGTTTGGATCACACAGAAGAACATTAGTGAGATGCAGAACAAGTGAAAAGATGCTGGAAGAGTGCCTGACACCATCTGTCAAGCATGGTGGAGGTAATGTGATGGTCTGGGGCCGCTTTGGTGCTGGTAAAGTGGGAGATTTGTACAAGATAAAAGGGATTTTGAATAATGAAGGCTATCACTCAATTTTGCAACGCCATGCCATACCCTGTAGACAGCGCTTGATTGGAGCCAATTTCCTCCTACAACAGGACAATGACCCAAAGCACACCTCCAAATTATGCAAGAACTATTTAGGGAAGAAGCAGGCAGCTGGTATTCTGTCTGTAATGGAGTGGCCAGCGCAGTCACCAGATCTCAACCCCATTGAGCTGTTGTGGGAGCAGCTTGGCCCTATGGTACGCAAGAAGTGTCCATCAAGCCAATCCAACTTGTGGGAGGTGCTTCAGGAGGCGTGGGGTGAAATTTCTTCGGATTCCCTCAACAAATTAACAGCTAGAATGCCAAAGGTCTGCAATGTTGTAATTGCTGCAAAGGGAGCATTCTTTAATGAAAGCAACGTTTGAAGGACAAAATTATTATTTCAACTAAAAATCATTATTTCTAACATTTTCAATGTCTTGACTATATTTACTATTCATTTTGCAATTCATTTGATAAATAAAAGTGTGAGTTTTCATGGAAAACACAAAATTGTCTGGGTGACCCCAAACTTTTGAACGGTAGTGTATATTTTGGGGGTCGCGGGCTGAAAAGTCTGGGAACCCCTGCACTAGAGATAGATTTCCCTCCTCATTGTGCGGAAAGAACAGATCAGAAATGGCACATTAATGTCTTTAGTTGTGTTCAGGCTACACAGAGCTGAAGCTTAACAGCATGGAGGTGTTTTTAAGAGGATGAACCAGTAGGGTGCACAACCATGAACAGATGATCTAAGATTACAGTTCTTCATGTACAAACAGATCTGTGTCCTTCCCTCTATTCCCCCAGCACAGATATTTGCATGGATCTGGTGAGAAAATCAGCTGAAACTCTGATGTAATTTACAAAGTTAACCTGTTAAGTTAACCTGCTTCTAGGTAGTTCAGTGTCCCTGCTGTTGCACAGGTGCACAGTAGAGCTATACAATATCAGAGACATTTTTTTCTAGTCCACAAAAGCTTGTAAAAACCTGTTTTGGCTGTGAAGTGCTTTTGATGTTGCCTCTTGTGAGGAAAAAGAAGGAAGGATGTATAGAAAATGTAAAATCCTACATCCTCCACTGCTGAATAATGAAATGCCTCACAACACAGGAGGAATCCTACTTCAAAAAGTGCATCTGAAGTCAGAAAGGGGGCCTTACCTCTGCAGAAACAGTCGTAAACATCCCCACTTCGTATTCTTTAAGATCTGGCTGTGCTGAGAGAGCGTTCAGGAGATTTTGGAGTCGTCTTTAGCACTAAAAGACATTCGAGAGTTAAACTTGAAGGAATTTTTGTTCATCTCCTCCCACCCATGATGAGAAAGCGGCTGTGAAGCAGCAGGTAATCCGGCTTTATCCTCACGTAAACTGGCTGATAGAGGAGCTGAATTAATACATGCCTGGCCATGAAAATGAAATAGACCGTTAGAGTGAAACCACTGCAAATGGCATCCTAAAATATGCAGCGTCTAAACTCCAGGTGTCTGTTAGTTAAGTTGGACTTGAGGGCACAAACAGGAGGGATAAAGCATTATGTAACCAGACGAGCATCTGGACATTTTCTTTCTAATTGGACTGATTATTAATGCAGGAGGCCAAGAGGCCAGCTGAGTCCTGCAATTGCCCTTGTGCTGTCTCCTCTGGGAGCCGAACTGTCCTGTAGAGCTGAGGGCCAAATCAATGGCTCTGATTTGGCCTGCAGCTGGGTCTTCTCTGCAAACATTATCTCCACCACCAAGGGACGTGCCGGCTGCCTTATTGAAATAGATGACTGTTCACATTAACAGCTGCAAGGTGCACATGAGAGAAGAAAGCCATGAGGCTTAACGTTACAGAAACATGTTATCTATATATAAAAGCATTAAATGTAATTTACTGTCTGATGAAGATACATGTTGAATCGAGCAGTTCTGACCTTAGCATCACATTCTATTTCTATTTCCTAATTCGTCTTTCTTTGTTTCTTTCTGTTTTTCAGTCTCTCTGTCTTTCGGTTTCCTTCCTTCTTCTTTCATTTTTGTTTTTTTTTCTTAAGTTATTCCCGTTTTCTCTCTTTCTTTTGTTTTTTTCCTTCTACTTTCATTTTTGTTACTTTCATTTTTGTTTCTTTGTTTGTTTCTTTGTTTGTTTCTTTCCTTGTCTTTTTTTCCTTCTACTCCATTTTTTATGTTTCTTTCAGTCTGTCGTCTTCTTTTCTTTCCTTCTTTCTTTCTGTGTACTCTCTTTCTTTTGTCTTTCTTTCATTCTTTCTCTTTTTCCTGTCTTTTTTCTCCTTTTTGTCTGTCCTTGCTGTCCTTATTTAATTTCATTTTACCTTTCTCTGTATTTATTATTTCCATTGCCTTTTTCTTACTTTCTTACTTTCTTTTTGC
This sequence comes from Notolabrus celidotus, assembly GCF_009762535.1. Lineage (NCBI taxonomy): Eukaryota > Metazoa > Chordata > Actinopteri > Labriformes > Labridae > Notolabrus > Notolabrus celidotus. Next base: position 14,831,867 of record NC_048282.1, on the reverse strand, counting down.
TTTTTAAACTGATCTTTACCTTCTTTCATTTTTTTCTTTCTTTCTTCTTTTTCTCTTTTTTTCTTTTTTTTTCCTTCTTTCTTTCTGTCTTCTTTCATTCTTTTGTCTTTTTCTTCCAACCTTCCTTATTTCTTTCCTTCTTTCATTTTCTTATTATTTTTCCTTTCCTTTTATTTTTCTCTACTTTTTGTCTGTCCTTTCTTTCTTTTAAATTTAATTTGACATTTTTACTTAAGTCATTATTTCAATCTTCTCACCCTTTCTCTGATTTATTTGCTTTTTCCTCTTTTTTTATTTGTTATTTTTTTATCTTCTATTTAGTTTTTTTCTTTCTTTTTGAATACACCCCTCAATGTGTAGAATAATAGATAGTTACTAGAATGTTTACTATATGTTGTAATATCAGTGGCCAATAGTTCATATTATACATTTGTGAGCTACGTTTAACCTATCAATCAGTACATCAATCAGTTTTTAACTCACACTGCAACTCTTTTTGTTTCTTGACTTCAAACTAGGGATGACCACAATTAATCGATTATCGATTAATTGATTGTTAAGAAATTACTCGAAACACACATTTTTGTTATCAATTTTCCGTCACGTGGAACAAACATCATGTGGTCTCATATTACACTCATCTATCAGGGAGATGTTTTAAGTTTAAAGCATGTTTGGATGTGAATCAGCTGGTTAAAGGTGTTGCGCACAGCGCAGACGCTCAGCTGGCGGCTGCGGCTGTGCGTCAGGTCTCCACGTGTGCTTTTTAAAAGAGGATCAATACAAAACTGCTGCCAACAACGACACGGACACAAAGGTTGACAGCTTTAAACAGGATATTTCCACCTTTGGATACAAAGGCAACAGACAGGTGGGAAATTCTGGTACGCTATGTTTGCAGACCAGCAACATCAGAGCCGTCTGAGCTTTTGTCCAGCGGGACTGATTAGGACCCGGTTGCGCTCCCGGCTGACACCTGACCGAATACACATGATTATTTTTCTCAATAAGAACGAGTAGACAGAAAACTGGACTCAGTGAGTCTGAAGTACTTTTCTGTTAGTATTATGAGACTTCACTTTATAAGATTACGTCCGCTGAGAATATTTTAATGAGCCTGATCGTTGATATTCTGCGTGTCAAACGTGTACCCGTATTCAATCCCGTCAGTGATATGCATTTTGTTGCTATAGAAAATAAAATTTAGGGGGAAAACAACGTGTTTGGCATTGTTTTTGACGTAAGAATAATAATGTTTTTTTATTATCAATTAATCGATAATTGATCGTTAACATTTCCAAAAATCGATCACGGAAAATACTTTAAATGTACATCCCTACTTCAAACTCAACTTATCACCTTATTGACTGGGAACAATTCAGATATTTTTATAACCGGTTAAGAACATAAACTATCCTATAAAGCATTTCTACTGTCTCCTATACTTTTCATCAATTCCACTGTCTGAGACAGCTTTAGCACAAAGTCTGCCTCCAGTATTTGGTGCTACAAGTTCAAGAGGCTTCAGGGCTCAGTAGTTTTGAGAGAAATATCCAAGAGTACAAGATCATTTTACCACACACCATATAGGATTGTGTAGCCATGGTAACTATTATTTTGATATGGATCCATGTTGCAGAGCTGCTACTGAGCTCTTTAGACTGTTCTGATTCTCACAGCTCAGACTCATCAGCCTAATCAGACATATCAGATACATGAACATGTACGTTCCATGTTTAGCTTGTCGACATTGATCTCTGATATATTACATGACTTATGCGCATTAGAGTCAGTGGGTAGAAGGGCATTTGATTGAATAAGAAGACACTTTGTTTCAGGCAGTAACTGTCCCACCTTTACAGACATGGCCCCTCACACTCTGCACCATCCTCCTTTTATACAAGCCAGCTGCAGCAAACAAAGGCAATCATACATACATTGTGGTGCTGAAACTTATACCAAGCTAACTGTCAAAACAGACTTCTGCAAATAATTGAAGTCATCAAGACTGAAAGTGTATTTCTGTGTCTGTCTGTCAGTGTTGAAGGTGTAATTCAAACTGACATTCATTGTTGGTATTGCCAAGAGCAATTTGCTGAGCATATTTGCTGCTAAATGAATTTGGGAATGAAATACAAACAGGCGGAGTTATGTTACAAATTACTGTTTGATTACCACAGTGCTATCTGCCTGGGAGGAACAAATCACTGATATACAGCGCATCAAATGTGGAGCTACAGCGAGCTTCTGGTTCCGGTAAATCCATTTTTGTTCAGGGATTACTGAGGAAATGTAAACCGTGTTTGCTCTGGCAAATACAGTCTCATAATGTGATTAATACCAACAAACCAGTGAAACAATGCTCTGAAAGTTATGAAACGGTGTATAATCCAATGGCTTTGTCATTCTAACCTCTTTGCAAGGTGGAGGCTTTTATGTGGCGATGGAAATGTCCTGTTATTGAGCTGCTTTGGCAAAGTCAGACGTTATGACCGTCCCCTAAATCGCACAGTTTTGATGCTCGTGTCTTTTATGAAACTGCCTTTGGGGCAAATATTTTGCAGAAATGTTAAGCACCTCCACGCTCCATGAGGTAAAAATTTTAAGCTTGATGGTATTGTAGGAAACGATCCTCCTTGAGTCGCTCTTTCTCTTTACGGACTGTCAGAAGTTTGATGATGGAAGATGATCCTGCTCTGCATCATATTTTAAGAAAAGAGGGTTTGGAGTGACTTTTTTCTGTCCTCTTCTGCTCCATCTCATTTCTCTTCTCTCCTCCCGGCCCTCTCTCCCCTCAGGGATCTCTCTCTCATAGGAAAGTGGTTTTCGTTCTCTTGTTCCGTCTCTCCAAATGTCAGCTTCAGGTTTTTTTGTAATGCCTGTAATGTTGTGTTTGCTGCATTCTCTTAATTAAGGTTCTGTTTTTGGACTTCTTCTTTCTCACTCTTCAGCATGTTCTGTAGCTTTTCTGTTCCTGCCCTTTTTTTTTTCCTGTGAATTCTTTAAAGGTTACCTGGTGTGGATTCACTCATCATTTATTTCTTCTTTGCCCTTCCTATCACACAAACTCCTCTGTGAGGCTTCTATAGAAATAACCTGCGTTTTTTGGTTTCCAGATGTGACAGCAGTATTTACAATTTAGATTCCTGCTAAGCTTATCAGCTGAGACAGCTTCTTCCTCTAGCTCTGTTCCTAAAGGACTCAGCTTTGCCCGTATTTCTCCTCACATTGGACTCTGAGGCGATGACAGGATTGTTCCAGGTCAGACATGGAGCTTTGACCTCCACTTTTCTTTGCCTCTTTTCAAAAAATGCCTTTGCCAGCTTGATTTCACTTCAGAGCCTTAGCCTTTGGTCACGCTCTGGTAAGTGATTGACTCAAATGGCAGGCTGTCACAATAAAGCAGGGCATAAACTCACAGACTCCTGATGTTCTGGTTACCTGCTGATGCTTGGCAGGCAGGCGAAATCAGCTCTGCAGTGAAGGCTTTGAATGGAGAGTGTGAATGTGTCTTTTAAGGTGAAAGAGTTGCTGATACTGTCATGGGGTTACTTGCTGCTTCTCCCCAATAGCCATCAGCTAACACAGACACAAATTGGTCTTCTATTTCCTGTTAGTCTTTTGATGAGAGCTACTTTTAAGCATTGTTTGTTGCTTAGCCAGCCAGCTAACCACATGTGTCCAAATGTCTGAGGAACTATTAAATAATCCATGGTTCTCATAATTAACAAGTTCAACTTAATTCATAATTCATGTAAAATTAGAAGAAACTATAACTTTTTCGATTCCTTTGTCTGTCTGATTTCTTTACATAATATTACTAGAAAATAATGAAATCCCCTTCTCTCATGGCTGCACTCAGAATGACTTTCAGTTTAGAAAATGTTTGATTGATACGTTGATAAACTAAGGTAGATGAAATGGACATACACATTAGCAATGTAACAAGATTGTGCACATAGCTTGAAGGTATTAGCATTGAGCTTTCATTCATGCCGTGCTACAGAACACCCTCACAGGGCCTTGGTGTAGTCAAACACTCAGTCATTTAGGGGGGAATTGTATAGTGAGAGGGTTGTTGTTGCCAGTTGAAACCCTGACAGGGTGAGCAGATGAAGTGATAGGGACTCATCTGCTCCGTTCACAGCAGTGTACTCAGTGAATCAATATTTGTACAACTGAAATGTATTTGGACATTGTTAATTTAAAAGAAGTTGAAAGTAGTCAGTTTACCCACAATTTGAGCTGTTTCTACAGTAATATTAACTCTGTACCCCTCTTGAGAGTAAGCTCACTTCGCTGTTAAAGCTGGGGTTGGTAATCAGATTTAGATACACTTTTTGTCATACTGGTTAAAATTATCTTTATGTCCTGATGGCAATCAATACATGATGTGTTCTTAAAAAAGAGTGAAAAAAAGCTGTTATCTACAGCCGGAGTAAACCTGGGAAAACACCAACCAATCACCGTTTTTTGGCTCCCCAAATTTTAAACCAATCAAATCCCGTCCAGCCGTTCTGCCCTCCTCCTGTGCGTACATTTCCCCGGCGTGCACTCCTCCGAGTCCCCGTCTTCTGCCTCTACTTCCCCTGACTCTATTTACTGCCCCTCTCGCTCGTCCTCGGGCCTGTCCCCTCTGACCTGATGAGGTGCTTTGCTCAGGACTGTAGTCCGGATCAGAGTCTAAAAAGCTCTCACCAACAAGCAGAATAATTAATGACGTTCAGTAAGTCCTACAGAAAATATATATTTTTTGTAGCGTCCGTCCGGACGCTGTAGTGATGACGAGCCGACTCGTGAACACGTTGAGCTTTAATAACCGGTCACTGTCGGCCGTGATCAACAAAGCAACAATCAATGTTTGAATGAATGAAGAACTTCTCTCCTCTCTCCCACTCGCACACTCTACAGTACACCTCTCCTGATGCCTTCACTGACCGTCAACACTGTAGGAATTAAGAACATCTACACTGAACAGGTTTAACAAACAGTAGAGTTGTTACAGTTTTATATATGTGTTATAACTTTTCTCCTGATATCGTGTCACCGGTACAACTGGATAATGCTAGAATGATAGTTGTGAGTACTAACAGCAGCCATGTTTGTTTGTGTTTTTAACTTTAACTATGATAATGTTTTGGTGAGAACCGGTTTTGAATCAGTCACGATCATAGGTCACGATCATATGGTCGAGAATCAGCGGCGCTCGTGCATGTGAGCGGGGGGGGCGTCGTTTTGGAGGAGCTCCGAGGGAGGAGGGGAGGGGTTAGACGGAGTCATGAGGAAATGCTACATTCAAATTCATGCTGGTTTTCTGAGACTACCAACCCTAGCTTTAAGTTAAATTGAAAATGTGACTGTTGGCGAAGTAGAACAAGGTAAACAGGACTACATGAATCAAAACTGCACATGGTTGAGGCTTTCTGCCACGTTATTTTCATTTCGAATCTTCATTCCGTAAACACTGCTATGTTTCGTTAGGTGCACCATCTTAATTTTGAAGGTTTTCTCGTTGTAGCTTGAAGTGTTTGTGTCTTTGACCTGTCCAAACCACTGTGCTATCCAGAGATAACAGAACACTGCTTTGGGATATTGATGAATGAGAATCAAGTTTTTAACAAAGCTGTGTTAAATACATTTTGACTAATTTTTAACCCTTGTTAACCTTGTTGTTTTTGTTAAATTAGTCATCCCAAACAATAAAATCCACCCCTCCAAACAGCTCATCAGGTCAGAATCCTGCAATCGCAAAAAAAAAAAAAACTACAAAAACATCAGTTTTCAAATTCAAAGATAGAAAATTCTTGAAAGGGATGGTCCAAAGTGAGTAATTTATTAGGCATTTAAATGGAATTTTGAATTACAACTAGCAGTCTAGTTGAAGATGAAAAAAACTCTGAAAAAATGTTAAAATTCAGCTAAATTTATTCAATATGGCTAAGGATCAGAGTCTGCCAGATAAATAATGCATTATTTGTTTGCAGAGTGTGGCAAAGAATAACAGAGCTAGAACCACCATTCTTCAGTCCTCCCTGCAGGTTTATGTCCATGTCCCTTTGCTTATTATGCACTGCACAGGTCCAGTAAACCAGAGACAGCCCACATACAACTTTATCCCCATTTTCTAAATCAGAATACTACCAAACTATGCTTCGAGATGATATCTGTCATCTGTGCTTGTTTACATCCAGAGAGTAGAGCATTATAGCAACATGCCAGTTGTTATTAGCCAGAGCTAAAGCTACACTAGTGGCAGACAGCTGCGCAATGGCTCAGACACAACATATGAACAGCATTTAAGGACTATGTTAATAAAAATATGAATAACTTGTTGAATCGACTACTAACCTGGTACCGATTAGCGAGTATAAAAATGTTGAATCGTTAAGTTAACTAAAAGCAAACATCCCTAGTTCTGAAATGGTCTTTTGTGCAACAGCTGACTTGATTTGTTATGGGCTCTGTTTTGTAGAATGAACAAGTTGTTGCTTCAGCTTGACTTCATTGTTGGTTTTTAGAATTTAAAAAGAGTCCTCTGGCCTGTGATGGACTTTTAAGTTTAACAGATAAAAGTCATTTTTTGCCCCTATGATGCACCGCCTTTAAAGCCAGTATACAGTTTACAGAGCTTTATTCATCAAATCATCTGTCTGCAGACACCCTCTGTCTCTCCCCTTTTTTGTGAAAAGGTGTCAGCTGGCACCAACATAATTAGAAGCTTCACACAAGGCGTCAGAGTGACTTTTGACAAGCTCAGTAGGCTTTTCTTTTCATCCTTTACATCCTTAGAAATGGAGTAAACTGTCACCAGTTTGTCTAAATGATGAGATGCTGAGGCTGGGGAGATACAAAGTCTGTTTTGTAAATCTCACACAATTATGAATTCAATGTCAGAGCACTAGTGATGGGATATGCCTGAGTTATTAATGGAGTTTGTAGGGGGAGTCATTATCTGGCACAGGATTGTGTCAGTGTAGATCAGTGGTTTAAGTGCTGTTATGCACCATGTCATCTTTTGGCAGGGCAACTGTGGAAGTAGTCTGCTGAGATTTTTCATTCGGCTCCCATCATTTGATTTGAGCTAATTGCAGTTTTTGCATGGCTTTGGGGAAAAGATGAGAGAGGAGGAGGAGGAGGGGGAAGCTATCATTCTCTAATTCATGTGGTAACCTGTCTGACACGAACGTCCGCACGCCGGATGAGAGCAGCCTGTTCTCTTCTAGTGAGAGACGAGAGGACAAGAAGGTAATAAGAGATGGGTGGACAGAAAGGGACAATGCACAATCAATTGAAACAGAGTCAGAGGAAGGATGAGAGGCATGAGAACTCAAGATGCATGTCACATGGAGAGATGAAAGTTAGAAAGGTAACAATAACTGTGAAGGAAGGATTTTTATGGGTTTAATACATTCTTCATATGTAGAAACTTTGGCTGGGTGCATTATTGTTTGTGGATAATAATAATAATAATAATACATTTTATTTATAAAAGCGCTTTAAAAGGTTCTCCAAGCGCTTTACATGAAAATATAATTTTACAATAGGAAGCAAAAGGAGAACAGTGAAGAAAGCAAATAAAAGCAAGGCAGCAAAATAAAACAAAACAAGAAAAAATCAATCAATTATAGTTTAAAAGCCTTTGTAAATAGGTGTGTTTTGAGTCCGGATTTGAATTTGGTGAGTGAGGGAGAGAATCTGAGGTGTTGGGGGAGAGAGTTCCAGAGGGTGGGGGCAGCGACAGAGAAGGCCCTGTCCCCCCAGGTTCGGTGCTTGGGTTTGGTGAGAGGGGTGAGGAGGTTGGCGTTGGTGGAGCGGAGGTTGCGGGAGGGATTATATGGCTGCAGAAGGTCGGTGAGGTAGGAGGGAGCTAGGTTATGGAGGGCTTTATAGGTGATGAGTAGGATCTTGTACTGTATTCTGAAGGGGATGGGAAGCCAATGGAGGTTCTGGAGGACTGGGGTGATGTGGTCTCTGGAGCGGGTATGAGTGAGGAGGCGTGCAGCTGAGTTTTGTATGTATTGTAATTTGTTGAGGAGGGTGTTGGGTGTACCGTAGAGGATGCTATTGCAGTAATCGAGTCTTGAGGTGATGAAGGCGTGGATGAGAGTTTCAGCAGCTGTGAAGGAAAGGGAGGGGCGGAGACGGGCGATGTTTTTGAGGTGGAAGAAAGCAGTTTTTGAAATATTGTTAATGTGTTGTTGAAAGTTAAGTGACTGATCAAAAATGATACCAAGGTTACGGATGTGGGTGGATGCTGAAACAGTGGATTTATCAATAGTGAGTGAGAAGTCTGGGCAGGTGGAAGTGAGGGATTTTGGGCCTATGATGAGAATTTCGGATTTGTTACAGTTGAGTTTGAGAAAGTTTGTTTGCATCCAGGAGTTTATTTCAGTGAGGCAGTTTGTGAGGGTGGTGTGGGAATCAGCGGTGATGGATGTGGTTGAAATGTAAAGCTGGATGTCGTCGGCATAACAGTGGAAATGGAGGCCGTGGCGGCGTATGATGTGACCAAGAGGGAGCATGTAGATGATGAAGAGGAGGGGACCAAGCACTGAACCCTGGGGGACACCATGAGAGAGGGGGGCTGTGCGTGACTTGAGGTTGTTGATGCTGATAAACTGATGGCGGTCAGAGAGGTAGGATTTGAACCAGGAGAGGGCAGTGCCAGTGATACCGAGGGAAGATTGAAGGCGGGTGAGGAGGATGGAGTGATTGAGGGTGTCGAAAGCTGCACTAATGTCCAGGAGGAGGAGGATGCTGAGGGAGTTGTTATCGGATGAGAGGAGGAGGTCGTTGGTGATTTTGAGAAGGGCTGTTTCTGTGCTGTGATGAGTTCTGAATCCGGATTGAAATGGTTCGTACAGTTGATTGGAGTGAAGATAGGCTTTGAGCTGGGTGGCGACAGTGCGTTCGAGGATCTTTGACAGGAACGGGAGGTTGGAGATGGGGCGGAAATTGTTGGGGCTGTTCTAGTCGAGTCCTGGTTTTTTGAGGATGGGTGTGACAGAGGCGAGTTTGAGGGCGGGAGGGACAGAACCAGTGGACAGGGAGGAGTTGATTATGGAGAGGATAAGGGGTCGAAGGGCAGGGAGACAAGCTTTGGTCAGTGAGGAGGGGAGGGGGTCCAGGATGCAGGTTGATGTCTTCATGCCGGAGAGTGATTTATTGAGATCCAGGGGGGAGATTTGGCAAAACTGAGAGAGAGACTGGGTTGTTAGGGGGGGGCTGATGGGAGTGTGGCTATGGGTGGGGAGGGCAGAAGTAAGCAGTTCGGTGTGGATGTTTTCGGTTTTTTCTTGAAAGAATGACAGGAAAGAGTTGCATTTGTCTGTTGTGAGTGAGTAGGAGAGATTGTCCATGGGTTTGAGAAGCTTGTTTATTGTTGAGAACAGGTGCTTTGGGTTGGTAGAGCTGGAGTGGATGAGGTTGGAGTAGTAAGTGGACCGGGCGGTATGGAGGGCGTCATTGTAGTGGTGGAGAAAGTCCTTGTATGCCAGGGTGTGTACGGTGAGGGATGTTCGTCTGGCGAGGCGTTCGAGTTGGCGTTTCTTTGATTTCATCTGACGGAGTTCGGGGGTGTACCAGGGGGCAGAGTGGGTGAAGGAAACAGATCGGGTTTTCAGAGGGGCAAGCTGATCGAGGCAGGAGGAGAGTGTATCATTGTAGAGGTTGACCAGGTCAGAGGGGGAGAGGTTTGAGGGAGGGTGAGTGGATAATTTTATTGTGAGGCAGGCTGACAGGGAAGAGGGACAGATGGACTTGATGTTGCGGTAGGTAATGGTGCGCTTCTGTTTGGGTTGAGCGATGGGGGTGGCTAGGTCAATGAGGATGGCTAGGTGGTCAGAGATGTTGAGGTCGGAGCTGGAGATGTGATTGATGGTGATGCCAGTGGAGCAGACCAGGTCCAAAGTGTGTCCATGGTTATGGGTGGGGAAGTTGACGTGTTGGGTGAAGTTAAAACATTGCAGAATGTCCAGAAATTCTCTTGCGGTTTTGCAGTGGGTGGAGTCAATGTGTAGGTTGAAGTCTCCAAGGAGGAGGATGGAGGGTGAGACGGCGCAGAGTTGGGTGAGGAATTCAGAGATGTCAGAGAGAAAAGATGGGTTATGTTTGGGAGGGCGGTAGATTATTGCAATGATTAGGGGTTTTGGACCAGAGAGTTTAAATGACAGATGTTCAAATGATGGTGGAGAAAGGATAGTGGTGAGGGATGTTTTTGATTGTTGGCGGAGGACAGCAGCTATTCCACTTGATGCACTTTGCATTTCTTGGTCTGTGTTACTTTTCAGATGATTTCATTCTGGCCAACTTTGCAAACACTGAGTGTTACAGCTGAACCGATAAGTGTAGGATGATTGTTAGAAAGATATTCAGACACTTTCCTCATAGCTGATTCATATTTGTATCTATATTTGCTGTTTTTCTTGCTGAAAAACCAAATTGAAAAGGCCAGGTTCTCAAATTACTGCATTTGCTGCTTTACAAAAAAAATCTTATTTAAGTGCTTTTTGTTGAAAGCTTAAAGAAAAGGGGGAATAGGCATGACCAGTAGTTAGCAATAACACAATTCTCATCAAATCATCAACAAATACCATTGTTTATATTTGCAGCCTGACATGACATTTTGTTAGGATGGAATGTCCTGACTGTTTTTCCCAGAATGCACCTCAGCCTCAAAACAAAAGTTACATATTAAAACGTAATACACTGACTGTTGACAAGTACATCACATGTTAAAATATTGAAGCTAGTGTTAGAACTGGTACAGAGGCTCAGCTATCAACCTCTTTGGATGGGGTCAGCTCTACCAAATATTCAACCCAACACTAATGTTAGTGTAAGTATATGCTCCTAATAGCAGTTTTTCTGTGCAGGAACAAGGCAGCAAACTCAGGTCTCAAAATATGAAGCCCATGCAGAAGTGTCATAAACTGCAGGACATCGAGCATCCGCTTGAGACTGGATGCAGAAACACCGGAAACCACATACACACCAATTGAAAAAAGACGATCTTTACAGCATTATTAAACATGTTTACAGCCTGGTACAAAAAAAGGTTTCAGTCTTAATAGCTAATTTCTCTATCGGCACACTGTACGAGGGAGGATTTTTTTTTTTGTAACATGACAGTTCAGAAGATATTAAGATTACGAGTTTTGCCCAAATAAGGACCTGACTGACTCGACTGAGAGGCGGGAACACCATAGCTGTTGGTTAGAAGACTCAAAGCCCGCCTCTTTACCTCACACTAGCTCGACAGAAGTTTGGTTGCATTCGGCATTTCCAATATGGCTCCCGTTGACGATTGGCTTCAAAACATCGCTTCAGAACAGATGGGTGACGTCACTGATACTACGTTCATGAATTATACAGTCTATGAAAGGAATATTTCTGCAAATAGTCAAAAACGAATGGGCTTGGCACACTGCTTTCTTAAAATTAGCTAGCTCACATGATAATTGAACCCAGTCTGCAGCGGTTAGCAGCCTAGCTTCTGTGCCGGTTCTCCTGACAGTTCCTCAACAAAGGGGCTGAGCTTGCATCTTCATACGACCCAACTCTAAAACTCAGAACTATCCCTTTAAAAGGAGGGACGAATAGCAACAATTGAAATACCTCAACTCGAACAGCATGTTTGAAAAACTGATACAAAGAACTTCAAAGAATTAATGAAAAACAAACATTGATATCAGAATCAGCTGTTGGCTACATTTCTATTTTGAACTCAGATTTTTACAACTGATACATCTCAAGTGTTGTTCTTGGTTTATTTGGCCTACTTGTAATACACTGAAAACACCAAATGATTTCATGAAAAACATCACAGTATGACTACACATTTTGGACTATTTGTTAAACACAGCCCTAAGAGGAACTGGATAATATGAGCTTTTTAAGGATGGCATGTAATAAAGAGTAGCCACTGTTTTAAATCTATTCACACAATTAGGGTAGGGATACAAAATATTGATCTCAAAAAACCTTGTGATTTTGTTCACTTTCCTGAAGAATAGCATGAACTTGAAGGCAGCACAATAGCTTTGCTGACAAGGTTTTACTTTTGTGTGAGTATGATGGGCTGAAAAAGGAGATCTGAGCTGCGGCTGCTCTTGATCACCCATTGAACTGAAATCAAAGCCTTTCATTAATCCACAACTGTGAAGTGAAATCTGCAGTGTATCCTCTGAGGAATGGCACCTATTTAACATGATTATTACTCTGTTTGCTAATACATGCATTAATAGTTTGCTGCTTGAGTTCTTGCCCATTTATTTGATAGATTGATGAAAACATGTCTCTTATGAGTTTGTATAATTTAGTATATCTTGCTCTGACTAATCCTCCAACACTTATATGATGAAAGAAAGTATTACTTTATCCAAAAATTTAAGAGAGCAATTAAAGCACGTAGCATTTGGGTCAGACACCACACAGCCATCTGCCTTACCTAATTTGAACACACATTTAACCCAGACAATGTCAGACACAATTTAGTACCCAAGACACGTTCAAGAAAGGTTAGACATCAAATGACAACTTCTCACTGTCAAGGTGAACAGACAGAAAACAAAAGAAAAGGACACGGAACCCCTGACTGCCACAAAATGCTGACTTGTTGCCTGAGTATCCTTGAAGCGAAGGAGAGCCCGAATTGACAGAGAGCGACGATTCACAGGACTCACATCTAACGCTGAGAGAGGTGGAGAGACAGCCAGAGACACGGTGAGAGGAGAAGAGGAGATCTGAAGAGGGAGAAAGTCAAAGTGACACAGTAACAGAGAGCACCACAGACCTAAAAAGAGACAGTTTGTGGGGCAGGAGAGCCTCCAGGCCTTCAGACTTGCTGCAGAGGGATTAATGATGCCAGGTCAGACCCTTAGCTTGTTTACAAAGACACACACAGCTGTTTTCACTATTTCTGGCTTCCTTTGCCACGCTAGGGGGTAAACACTAAACTCTGCGACAACAGCTTCCCAAATTCACCCACAAAGTGGTACCTGAGGAGGGCTTCAGAAATACGGAGCATCTTAGGTCCTAGGAATTCAAAAGTGAATGTGTAAAGGAGGGAGAGAAGGAGAGATGGACTGTAGGGAGATGAAGAGATGTCTCATGTGGCTCTGCATTGGGACATATTGGGGCTACCATCTAGGACACAGGTGTAGTGAGTGTAGAGGCAGAATTGTTTTGGTGAATAAAGCCCACAGAGCTCGAGAACACACTTTCTGTCACCTTGACCTTCAACATTGTAGTGAGGCTAAATTCAGTTTTCCCTTTGTGAAAAAGATAAAGTGCTTGAGCATGGTGTGCTTAACCCTAGAAGCTCCTTTATTCGCAAAAAGCACAAGAGAGAACCACACACACACTCCAGTATGTAGTCTGTGTAAATGACACTGACCCCAGTGGCAGTCCTGAAGCTCAGTATCTATTACAAGACGCTGTTTTTAACTGAGCAGACCTCCTTAATTTAGCCAAGACCCTACTGTAGGTGACCTGTGACCAAACCGCCAGATTGGCTGCTCCACTGTGCTATTTTGAATTCAGGATGCTATCAGGTCCACTCTCAGTCAGATCCCTAATGTCATACCTCTAACTCTGCAGACAGTTGACTGCTGCTTTTCTCTTTAAACGTCTGTTAGCTGGAAGGATGAACGCTGTGTGAATGCTGTGTACTGTAGTACACAATGAGAGGATTGTCCTTGTCTGTGTTTGTACTAATTTCATTTTCAAAGGATAAGTCTTTTTTGTTTGGAGTTTATTTTATTTTATTCTAACAGATTAAGTCTCAAAAAGTCAGCTTGCCAGCACAACTACAAATAAGATATTCCACCAAATGTTAATGTGGATTTAAACACAACCTGCTCTATCTTTATATTTCATAAATGCCAACCAATCAAGAAATCCATCACTAAATAAAAATAATTCAAATACTGGTACCGGTACTGTAGATCCCTCAGATACAGTCTAAAATTAGGGATTGGACAAAGGTAGTTCTAATTTAATTAACACCACTAAACATGGGATCATGGGACATGGGATGGCAAATTAGTTTACTGAGTGTGGCTAATGTTAGCAGCACTAACAACACCTTCACATTGCTTCTCTCATTGCTTCTCTCATGGTCTACATAATCTCTATACTTTAAATCAAAATCCTACCAAACATTAGCGCTAAGAGATGCAATCTGTCATATGTGCTTATTAGCACGGGACAGTGGAGCATTATGGCAGGAGCTGTAGCTCTGGGAGACTATGCTGCAGCTCAGAAAAAACACATGGTCTGCATTCTGTGCCTAAAATATTAACAACTTGTCCAACTGACTTGTAACTCTGGTGTCAACTAGGTTGACAAAAACACACACCCCAAATGAGTATGTCACTCTGCTCACAAACTAGATCATACTATAATTAAACTCGTATGAATATGAACTTTTAGGACAAGTAAAGCAGGGTGTACACTGCAAGATAATGAAGCCATTTTTGGGCCTAATTGGATGGGGGGCTCCAACAACATTCAGCAAAAGCCTGATTATCAGATGGTTCTGAAATATATCTTGCCAGATTATCTTGTGGTGTGAGGTGTGATAAGAGTGATTTTTCTTCCCCCGACAGCTCGAAAGACGATCAAAACTGCCCCGACTTCAATTCTTAAATATTTATGCTGGATACATACGATCAGAAATCCTGTGGTGATGGAGAATCTGGATGTTAGCCAAGCATGCACTCTGTGAATTATCACATGGAACAAAAAGATAGCCAATCAGGAAGCAAGCTAACTTGAGAAACACGCACAACAAATGCAGCAATTGCAAACAATAGCAAACATGAAGCATAAACTCAGATAGACGTCCGAAATAGAGAACCCAGATTGTTGATTTGTTGTAACAACCTGACTGTTTACACAATGTGTTTAGTAAAACACACCACAATAGAACTGACCAGGAGAAGAGTTGAACAAGAATTGCTACCGCAATGAATTCACCAGAAAGCTAAGCAGCTAGCAAGGGTTACCTCTCATAGACTGTACATTTGTTTACTCCAGAGTCTCATTTTGAGAGTTGTGACTGGTTGAACAAGAATCTTTTTGTGTGTGGTGTGCTGTGTTGGCATCCTTGTTGCATACCACACTAACATACAAAACTGTTTAATCTGCCATTATTTGTTGACATGTGTTGTGTCCCTCACATTTTCAAAGTTGGTGAAGATTTAAAAAATATTTTAGCGTGTGCCAGGCTTAAGTAACTTCTTTCCTAGGATGGCAATGGCAAAAGGGACAAAATATCGATACACCATAAGAGAATCTCTCTGACTAGTCTGATGTAGTTATCAAAATGCCAGTTTCACAACTCATATTCTAATTGGGGGAAAAAATCAGCACTCTAAATACATTTCTATGCCAATTTGACTCAACACGTTGCTACTTCGCGACTCTTCATGGTGGTGATTATGACATGAGTGAAGGGAGCGTGAATTGAAGTTAATTGGCTGAAGATGAAGTTGACAGTAGCATAATAGAAGACAGTGGGATAAAGTTAGACAGTGGTGAAAGAAGTTAAGCGATGTGCTTGACACTTTTAAACCAGACAGATGAATAAAAAAATGCTAAGACGAGAGGAAGAGTGTGGAGGGTGCAATGAGGTCTGCAGAGTCCTACATGAAATGCATTACAGTGTACATTTCAATAGTAGGACGGGAGACGGAGGGAAACAGCTCAAATTTGTTGTTACAAGTGGTTACAGCAGAGACAGCCATGAGTATCTCTGTCAGTTACATGTCAGCTGTCAGATAATTGGCTGGTCCTGGCAGAAGCTTGACAAGGACACTTGTAGAATAGCACGAGGGCATATATAGCAAAGGAGCATTTTGGCAGGGTCAGAAAGCTGGTAGTATCATGTCTCAAAGATCACTAACCTCTGCCTGTCCATCTCCTGCTGTTGTTGGCAGTGTTTATTCTAAACAGCACTTCTTGTTGGTGGCAGGCAGACAGAAATGTCAACACCCGGTAACTGCACCACTTACAAACCCTCTCCACTTCTTTGCCTAGCAACACATTGCAGTGACAGCTTACATCACCGAGCGTGCTGGCAGGGTCCTCTGCAACAATCCTCTCTGCGGCTATCTGTAAGTTTGAGAAGCCAAAGTGTGGAATGTATGAAAAAGTGACAGGAAATGCTGAAAGGGCCTCCAGCTGACAACAGTTTAGGACGATGTGTAATCGGCGGTGTTGTCTGAGGTTGATGTGTGGGTGTGCGATGTCTGCACTCACAATTGCATAAGCCAAGTCAACATACCCTGATGTTCAATCCAGCAATAAAGTGCTGCATCAGTGCTGCATCAGTGTGGTTATGAACCTGTGTGTGGGATGGACTCCTTTATGCCATACCGCTAATGATCTAATGCAGGGATCCTGATTTCATGGTGTTTTTCTCGTGTAAATGACATTCCTTATCTGTAATGACTTCTCCATTGGTAATGCATGTCTTTAGAGATTTGTGTTTATTATGGGCATGAAGCTGCGTGTCATTTATTATATGAGAAAAGCAATAAGGAGCCTAATTATACTGCATAAGGTCTCTGCATTTAATTCCACTTCGTGTTTAACCGTAACAATTTAATGTCCACAAGGGTGCAAAATGAAACTTACAGAGTGAGCCTGTAATGTATCTTCATCATCAGATCATTTTCCACAGTTTTTTCCACCTTTTATTTTTCGCAGACAAGATTGTTCTGGTTCTTATTGAAGACGGAGCCTACTGCTTTCTCTTTTCACCCTTTATATGAATCGTGGATGGTATGAATGATGAAAGTTTTTCCACATTAGCTTTGGTAGTTGAGCAATAAAACTCTCAGTTGAAGGCTCACAGAAAACTCAAAATACCATCATGAAAATCGGGCAGTTGCAGTTATTCCTTGAAACATCATCATTATTTTTTAGCATTTCAGTCAGAACATATAGAATAAATCAGGTTTTCATCACTGTTACTGTGTAGATCCAGCTTGAGGACAAGTTGAATTTGATGTCAAGGCAGAACAAAATGAGGCATTTGTCATTCTCTCTGACAGTCCTCCTATGTTGTATATTCAGTCATCAGTTTTTCGCTTCAAATTATAATTTTGACAGCAGCACATTGTCATTTCAATGAACTGGGAGAAGTGACAATATTAAAGCCACAGTGAGGAGTTTTTAACTGATTTCGTAATAATTTGACTTGGTAATTGAAATCGAGAACCAGTTCCAGATGAGAACTTGTTTCTACCAAGCAACAACCTCCGGTCTCAAACTATGAAGTGCATGCAGAAGTGTTATAAACTGCAATTCATCAAGAATCCGCTTGAGGCTGGCTGCAGAAACACCAGAAACCACATACACATGAATGGGAAAAAGACGATCTTTGCAGCATTAATAAACATGTTTACAGCCTGGTACAAAAAACAGCTTGGCTCTACGTAGCTAATTTCTCTATCGGCACACTCTGTACGGGGGTGAATTTATTTCTAACGCAACGGTTCAGAAGATATTAAGATTACGAGTTTTTGCCCAAATAAGGACATGACTGACTTGACACCTGGTCGGGAACAAATAGCTGTTGGCTATGAGGCTCAAACCCCGCTTCTTTACGTCACACTCCGCCTTGTTGAGTTCTGCATTTCCAATATGGCTGCCGCCGTCGATTGGCTTCAAAATAGCGCTCAGGAACAGATGGGTGACATCACGGATACTACGTCCATTACTTATACAGTCTATGATTTAAACTAGTTCAAGCCATCACCATAATTTGCCTTTATACTTAAAGGCTTCCTTATCAATGCCTTCCATTAGTTATGCATCTGGTCACCATGCGTAACTAGCTAACGGTAATAAATCAGTTTACAAAGTTTAGTCATTGTGATGTTTCAGTTGATAATCTGAACTGCCTATAAATCAATACATTACCTCATCACTCTGCATCCTGCAAAAATCTGTCTTGAGCAAAGAAAAGTAGTATTTCATTCATTTGCAACAAATGCAGGCGTTGTCACGAGCCAAATCTTCGAGTAGATGGGTGATGGTGCTCATGGGAAATGCAGTCCTCATTCAGGGAAAACACTACAAATGTTGTCCAGAGCTTACCACAATAATTTCAACATGAAAGCTTCTCACAGTGCTTCAATAAAATAATTCTGAAGATTTAGTATTGGTTACAAGTTTAAATTTTGAAAACATAAATATACTTTGTTTATGAACTCAAGGATTTTGCTTTTGGTAATGACCCCATACCTCTAAATCAGACTGTAAGCCTACAGTACATCTGCTATTTAAACTGCTGACGGTAGTGAGTGCCTGAAATGTTTCTTTGCTGTTAAAACAAGACAGTCCTTTTTTTGAATGGTGGCATGAAGTACTATTTTCCATCTTAAAGCAGGAATGAGGATCATATTTAATTTGGATGTATCATATCAAGTATTTTTGTGAATGGGGTTTATTCACAAAATGGCCTGAGCCCTACAGCTGTCATCTTTTCACACAAAGCAAAGTCAGCAGATGCATATGCTTAATAGGCTACTGTACTGAACTAACGTTTACCCTCTGGATTTTATAACTCTTTCATCATTAGTTCAGAGTTATAGCATGAGCATATAAGACTGGCTCTGTTTTAGGGTTATACTGGGACACTGGAAGCCCCAGAGTTTAGGGTTAATACTCGGTCTTGTCGTACATTCGTCTTGCTGGAAGGAAAGGTTTTTACAGCCACTGAGTTTTCCACTCGGTTCTCTCATGGCACATTGACTAATGTGACCGCTCCAGTGCCAACCCCCCAACCAATATGTCTCTTAGGAGCTTGTTAGCCACGGACCTGCAGTGACCCAGACGCCCTCGCCTTTTCCCTCAAAGCTGAGAAAAAGTTACAGATTAACTTTTTTTTGTGCTTCCTTTATTTTTATTTTTATAGATAAGAGAACTTAAATTCCCCCCTCCTGGGGGATATAGCATGATCATATATAATGTTTTATTCCCTGATTAGTCAGATTTCTTTGTCTTACTTCAGAATCTCTTAAATAAAACCTCTGCAGTTGTGTTTTCCATGTTCACAAACAACATACAGACACATAAAAACAGTATTTTGGCAGAATTGGTGGGCTTGCTGTGCCTGGATTGATCCATCATGCATGACAACACTGCTGAAGCTGAGAGGCCGATTTTGCAGACTGCTGGCGGTCCCAGCCTGCTGCCCCCCTGCTGAGTTTTCCAGAGACTGACCCCCCTTCAGTCCCCTCTTTCCCCCATTAGCCGATCGATAAGCTCTCAGGCACACCTGAACGGCTGCTGAGTGCTTTGGTGCAGTGATGAAGAGGGTTTGTTAGTCTTTATAGAACCCAACAACCGTCACACGAGCATCTGGAGATGTTGGGTGGTTATGGACAAACTTCTAAGTAGGATATTGCAGTCAATATTTCTTTATGTGCGTGTGTGTGCGTGTGTGTGTGAGACTCATGACAAAAAGCAGAAAGAGTCAGCCAAATGAGTCATTGTTTGAATTCAGCTGCAGACAGTTTACACCCATGACCTAGTTCATTCATAATATTCATCTGATCTCTTTAAAATTTGATGTCAAGTAAGATCCCATTAATAATGTACACAGGCCAATGGGATATATTAACCTTTGAGTCTGTGCGTTTTGGGCTTCCTGATTGGGGGGACGGTTTTAGCAGAAAGACTTATTGTGCCAAGTGTGTTTTTCTCCATAGATAACGTTTGGAATACTGGAAGTAAAAAAAAATCGAATGTTTTTCACATTTGATAACAATCAGCTTTGTAAAAACTCTTTTCATCTGTAAGATTTAGAAAACCTACTGCCATGCCTTAAAGTATATCAATAGCATCAGTTATTGCAAAAAAATTACAATGATAAAATATGGAGATACAAGGTTTCTGCCCGACAGCGGTGACATTATGTTAAATGCAAAAAAAACAACAATAGAATTGAAAAAATTTAAACCACAACTGAGATATCCTTGAGAAAACAAAAGTAATTTATGTTTATGTATTAAGTGTGAAAAAATAATTTAGCAAAGAAAGTAATAATTAAAAAAAGCATTAAGAAACAAAAAACACAAACTCACCCTCACAATTGATATTTTTATGCAGGAATATCCATTCTGTTTCTATCACCATTTACATTCAGATAAAGTTTATAACCACTCGCTCTTTACCTTGCTTCCCACTCACACACTTCCTCACATCTACAAACATCTGGGAGTGCTCCAGTGCTTCCTCAGCTTCCTCAGCTATCTGCTGATATCTGCTGCTGGCTGTTGAACCTCTCCACTGGAGCAGCGAAAGGTTAAGTGGCTTGTTGAACACAACCTCAGCAGTAGCTGTTGATGGAGGAGGAACTTGTTCACTTCCCCCACCCACATTTCCCACACTGCACTGGGATCTGAACCCCCTGAACCACTCTCGTCTCGGCTGCCAAGATGTGGGCTGGGCTGTAGTTTCAATTCCTGAATATTTTGACTCAATGCATTTGATTAGATATTGGAGCAGAAGTCAGAGTGGTGAGTTACTGTATTTGTTTTTTTTTCTGTTCTCATGTAGGCTTTTAATGGCAGTCAGGTTGTGATGTCATCCCCACCCCACCCCTTTTATATCTTACATTTTATATCAAACCTTAGTCTTTATGTCCCATCTGTGAACATGGAGGAGGCAGGCCTTATAATCCACACTACAGCCAGTCAATAGGGGCATTCAAGAATTTTTGGCTTCATTTTTGAGGAGCTTTCTTGTCTTTTATCTTTTAATACGGCCTATGATTGTGTTCAATAAATGTACAAATATTTTATAGCACCTGTTTAATGTGATTCACGGCTCAGTTTGCTCTCAACATTTAATTAATTGAAGCAATATAAACCACGTTGATAACCATGACCCTAAAGGCTGCACTGTTTTCACACATAGACTCCACGAGACATTTACAGCATGGCTAGCGATCCACATCGCTTGTCCTCCAGAACTCAGAGGGAATACCACCGTCATCATTTGGTATTCATGATGCTGGATTTTCCCCAGTCGATGACTGAAGTGCTGACTTGTGAAAAGATGTTGCTCGATGTGTAACACGCCTCAGAGCCCGCCGAGGTTTTATGTCTGACAGTCTGTTGGCCTTGAAGGGAGAGTAAGCGATGCTTTACTGGCAATTTGTTTTGCTGTGTGAGTTATTGAATAAGTAGAGTAGCAGTGGGCGCCGTCATGCTCCGTGAGCTTCATGGAACTTTGGTAACCTGTTTGATTTGTTGTATCTGCACTGCTTTTGTTCTCTCTCTGCAGGAGGTGGAGTGTTCTCTTTTACTTTGGAGAAGGATTTAAAATACATTTTGAGTCTTAATCTCTTTTGTATGAGCAAGATGAACTTTTTTAGAAGCTGACAAATCAAGACATTTCATTTCAGATTTTCAACAATGGGCAACATGGAGTTTTATAGTGCTATGATTTGGATAGAAGCTCTTACATAACTACAGAGTAAATAATTGTAAGACTAACATTAAACCAGATGGATGATAGAAAGGCTCAAATTATCTTCCAATTAAATAGCCATCATCTTAAAGATTAAATGCGCTTATACAACAAACAAAAAAAGCTGCAGTCTTCTCTTCATCACTCATAGCAGGACATAGTTGTAATGATTTTCTTCACACAGGACTATTTTAAAATGATGCATTTAAACAAAAAATGTGACAACCTCTTAACATTACTACACTTTTACTAAGTATTCAAGCTCAGCCTTGAAAGTTAAAGTTTCAAATGTTTATTGAAGAATGCGCAGTTGGCTTATTAGTTTAAATGCAGGCCCCATGTGCAGGGGCTGTGGTCCTAGTTGCAGTGGTCGCAGGTTTAACTCCTGGCCTCAATTCTCGGCTCCCCACATATCCTGTCTATCTTCAGCTGTCCTATCACTTAATGGCAAAAAATAAATAAAAGTTGCTTGAACAAATCCACGCTGGGCAGCAGAGCACAGACTCATTTCTTTTACCAGTCTTGTACATTCTTCATCCCCCAAAAAATCGGACAAATCAGAGAGAGGAGCGTGTTTATGACTTGTTTTGTATTTCACTGACCCAGACTTTTCTGATTCCTTTCAGCCTCTCAAGTGCAGTTGCGCATGCATCAAGAGTGTTTGAGCTGTTAAATTTCTTTGGGCCATGACCCACTTATTACTCCCATCACTTATCTAATCATCATCGTTCTTTTGTACAGCCATTTCTATGGGTGTACATAGCAGGAAATATAAAATCACGTTCAAACACATGTGAGTCCTCAGAGTCAGAAAAAAGAGCATGTAAACATGTCAGTAGAATTGTATGATATGTTCATGTCCCATTTCCACATTTTTCCTCCACGCATGAACACAGGTATCTATCAGTCTGCATACTTCCCTCTGGCTTTGTTCTATCTCACTCTCCTTTTCATCTGGTCCTTGTCAGTTTTCACACGGTGTCTTATAATTAGCAACATTTGTACCTGCTTCTGGGCACCACTGTGGCTCATCTATGACACCACGTGCCAGACACATCAGCACAGAAACGTGTATACTGAGGCATCATAATCCCAGCATGGACGGAGAACTGTGTTTCCTTCTTCACAGCCTTAATTAGAAAGAACAATCCATTCTTGTGTGCAGACCACTGTTCTGTGTATTGACGAAATGAATCACTTACAACACGGATGTTTTCCCCAAATCCCACTTGATTATTTCTCATTCTAATCGAAGGGTTTTTAGCTTTTGATGCCTCAGATTTTGCTTTAGTTCAAATCTTTTTCCCTCCTTTTTTGCAATAGCACCATGAAGAGGTGCTTTCAAAATAAATGAGGAAACACAAACAGCCGACCCCTGCTTACTCCGAGGATTTTAATGACCTCTTACCTCTGAGCTGTAGTGATAAACAAAGCACCAAGAAGAGGTTGATAATGAGAGAAAAGCCAACTGCACTGTTGAAACATCATAATCAAAATAATTCAGATAAAAAATTACCACACTAGAAAAACGGTAACCCACTTTGACTTTAACTAGCAACTAACAATTCAACTTAGACAAGCAGACGTGTGCAGCTTCCAAATATAATGTGGAACCGATTTGCAAACAAATGCAGGGCTGAGTCCAGTTTTTCATATTGAACTGCATGCTCAGCCTGGACATGTCCAGACAGACCCACTTAAATAAAAACTACTCAGTAGGCGGTTTAATGTCTTCAATATGGCATTAAATCCTCCTGCCAAAGTCTCAGCCACATTAGAGGGAACATGACAACATTTCCTGCCCTGTTTTCCTGGGTGTTCCCCTGTTTTTAACTCTCCGTATGTTGTGCTTCATCAACAATCCAAAATAAAATCTATGTGAGAATCTAAGAGTGAGGGTCAGGACATCTATTATCATAATGTTCTGAACAATGTGGGATGTATAAGTTAGTTTCCATACTATTCTCTTCAAAATCTGAAGGAATAGAAGATGTCTGTCTGTAAATGCTCCTAGCTGTCTTCGAATGCATGATTAATGTGCTTTTTTTTCTCTGTAGTTTCAGTTTGAACTCTTGTACCATGGTCTGCATGTTGGATGTCAAGTTAAATACAGAGAATGCATTTAACACAAAGGGTAATAGACCAAACACAGCATGAATGATTCTTGCTAAGCGTCTCCATAACTTACACCCACGAGCCTGTGTGCATTTGTAAGAATTATACTCTGCCACACAGCTTGAAGATTTCACAAGGGAACTCATCCGACCCATCTATTTTATAGAGAAACACTAGTTCAGATGTGATGACATGACATGCATACATGGATGTAGTCTCAGTGACTCATTTGTTTCAGAGGAAGTGTTTTGAAGCCAAACGCTGGTGGTCACCAAACTGGAAACACTGACCCAAGCTAACTTTCGGTCAACTTAGAAACAGAAAAGAGGTGGAGCTGAGGCAGGCTGGAAACCAGCTGGCAAACAGCCTGCCCATGAGTCAACTCAGCCACCTAATTATGCAAATCTAAACATAACTCCTCTATTTAAACTACTTTATCCTGCCTACTCCTGCTGCTCCCCCTGCAAAGCGCTTCATTGTCATTTTGTCACTAATGCCTGCTCTGTTCTGCCCCCAAGGGGTATTTGCTGCCTCTCTCCCTAACTTGGCTTTTTGTGCATGCACATGAAAGAGAGGGGAGGTGTGCTCTCCCCACCTCAAGCTTTGGCATTCCACATAGGCACATGGAGGGACAGGGAGCTTCTAGAACAGAGCCATACCGCCAAATTTCACTTATTGAAATTTATTCACTTATTCACATACCATTAATTAATTATTTTGACCAGAACGGTCCTGACTGAAGTGAGGTATGGCAACAACAAACTCTTTTTTATTTTTATTTTTTTATGTTAAATTTGTCTGCATACATAATGCATTTTAATATGGGTGTTAAAGGGCATTCCTATGGCCTATTAAAGTGGCCCCTTAAGGAACTGCAGTTTTTTTTTGCACTTCCACGCCAGTGACACCAGAGGTTGTCACTTTTTTTTTTTGGTAACACACCATTGAACATGTATTTAAATCTGTGATTTAGGCTTGAAGGCCTGCACCACTTGCACAGCTGTAGTGTTCACTGTCTCTTCTAACCTGTGAATCAAAAAGTGAACCATTCTCTAAAATGCTCTGTGATCATTTGGACTCAATAGTTTAGAAATGTAATGTGTAAGACTAAAAAAAAGGACTTGTATAATGGTTGTTGAGAAGATTTCAACTGAAACAGACTTTAAATGACTACATAATCAGGTCTAAAATTAAATCGCTTGAGTTTAGGAAATGTAAATGTGTTACTTTTAATCCACATTTAGACCTACTTTGCTTCCCCTTACTTTACCTCTTACACAACCCTGCGTGTGTTTTCTGCAAACACCACGGTCAATTTAGAGATTAGGGCTTTTAATGAACACAATGTTGCATGCTGGAAGCGCACAAGTGGAAACACAGATGTGGTTGTCAGTAGCAACAGTGTCACTAGCCATAAAAAAAGGTTCCCTCCTGTAAGAACAAACTCTGCATTGAGCCTCGTTTCCCAAACAGCACCCTCCCTCTGCACAAAGCTATAATGAACAAACGGCTCACACTTTACACAACCCATCAATTTCCCAGCTTCCCTGTTCCTGTCTTGTTCACATATTGGGTTGATGTTGTTTCTGTGCCTGGATGACAGTAAACTGTCATCACTCAATATTGGCTGTTAATGCTCTCCTCATTTGCCCAGAACTGCTTCACACAGACAGCTCCTACAAGCCTCTGTGATTTAATCTGCTCGAGTGTCTTCCCATCACGGTATTTCACATCGAGCTAGCAAGAGGAGGGCAAGAGAGCATGCATGAGAAAGAAAAACAAAACAAGAGTGAAGGCGATAAAACTGGACAAGAGAGGAGGCTGAAGTCAGGAAAGGTTGCATGTGCAGAAGGTGAGAGTGACACAGACAGACAGACATGAAGAAGAGGAATGAGCTGAGACTTGGAGGTGGAGGCACGGATCTTGTGGAAGAGGAGGAGGCTGTGAGAGAAATGATCTGCAGCCAGGGGATGAAAGACAAAGTGGGGGAACAGAGACAGGTATTTGTCAGGTGTTAGTGAATCTCAGAGTGAGAGGAGGAAGGGGAACAGAGAAGAGCCTCAGCTGATAGCCGCTCATAAGAGAGGGATAGGAGTTTAGGAGGAGTGTCTGCTTCTCTCATAATGGGGAGCTTAATGCGTGTGTGTTTCCCCGCCGCCAGGTTTACAGCTGCAGAGCCGAAGAAGACATCTTTCCTCGCCTCAAACCACTGTGTTTATCTTATAGTCATCCGCACACCACTTCTTCTGAGCTCCCAATCATTTCTACCTTGACGTTACTTCAATAAATCCAACGTTACCCCAGAAATCTTTCACAGGAAAAGCAACGGGGGGAGAAAAGGGAATGAGTAATGCTGTTCGAGCTGACACTTCAAATATGAAACAGCAGGAAGTATCGAGTTTCCACAGCAACACAGAGACAAGGAAGAGTGATACCGAATCAATTTGAAGTAATGAATAGAGGACAGATGATGAAAGCGTTTCAGAAGGAGAGGCAGAGGTGTTCCTGTAGCGCCACGTTAACCTTACCGAGACAGCATGTAAACAAGGAAACAGGGGCCTGTGTTAAGTTTGTATGAAGAGCAGGTGATTAAATAAGGCTGGATGTAGTCCTGCCTACAGTTTCCTCAGGTGGTACAGTTTTAAGTACATCTCATCTTTCAGGGTCTTTCTTTTTATTCATTCTTTTCGCTGAGGGCCTTTCATCAGTCCAACCCACTCTTTAATCCCAACAACCCTTGATTGAGGAGAAACTTCATCAGTTATTGTCTTTATGTCCTGCTGTTTCTCCCTCTGAAACTTCCTCCCACATGGTCATTACACGCTATTATATCTCCTTTGCTCACACTTTCACATGACGTATGTGCTCTATGTATCTCTCTCACTTACTCGCTTCTTTTCTGTCCGTCCTCTTTAATTCTCTTACAAACTTAGCCCCAGAGAAGACTCGCCGCTGCTCTTCACAACAGACGTCATCATATTGAGGCAGATAGGATCACAAATTTGAGGCATGACAGCGTTATTAAAAACAGGCTGTGGATTCATGGACGGATGCTCAAATTAGAGAAGTTGTATGATCTTAAATGATAGGAGCAAATCTTAGCCGGAGCAGTGGAGCATCACAATCAGCCACGAATAGCTGCCAACAGCAGCAGCAGCAGCAGCTCCACAGGGAGGTCCTTCCTTACATTTTTTTTTCAGCCCTCAGCATTAGACATGATAAGATTAATTAAAATTACTTTGTGCAAGCGACTGCCCAAGCTAGACACATCATGTTTTCAGGTTGTCTGTCCTTTCCTTTATCATCCGATTCCAATGAACACAATTTCTCAGAGAAACCTTATTGAGCGCCAAAGTCCACTTGA
The DNA here is from genome assembly GCF_009762535.1 of Notolabrus celidotus. NCBI lineage: Eukaryota > Metazoa > Chordata > Actinopteri > Labriformes > Labridae > Notolabrus > Notolabrus celidotus. Next base: position 14,804,899 of record NC_048282.1, on the reverse strand, counting down.
CTCAAGGATGGACTTATTAAAGGTGACATATCATGCAAAATCAACTTTTTAATGGTTCTCTACCTGAAATATGTTTCCCTGGCATGTCTACAAACCCCCCGAGAATGAAAAAAATCCATTCTGCCCCTGTTTTGATTTCTACACCTTTCTGTAAATGTGTGTGAAACGAGCCGTTTCAGACTTCCGTGTTTTTGTTACGTAACAACAATATCCGGTCTGTCACGGAGTCAGAGCTCGGAGCTTGTTCAGCCCATAGACTGTATAAAATAATACTGAATCCCTCCTCCGTTTTTCATTACCTGCACAAATGTGTGCTAACAAGGAGCTTAGGAGGGAGGCATACTAGTTGTAGGCTGTCTTAATAAACACAAGGGTCGGTTTTACTCCCCACGTCTGCAGATTTGAAGATCTAGTGGATGATTTGTATTTATCATTGATAAGTGCTAGCGCTAGTTAGCATAGCTACATAGCGTAGCTGTAGCTGTGTACCAAGACACACGTCGACATACTGACAAATAAAACAACAAGAAACACAGAATCTGTGACCAATCCTTCAGAAACGGTCCCGCTGCCTTTCTGGCAGAGGTCGGTTTTACTCCCCACGTCTGCAGATTTGAAGATCTGGTGGATGATTTTTATTTGTCATGGATAAGTGCTAGCGCTAATTAGCATAACCACATAGCTACATCTTCATAGCTGTAGCTGTGTACCAAGACACACAAGAAACACTAAATATGTGACTAATCCTTCAGAAAGGTCCTGCTGCCTTTCTGGCAGAGGTCGGTTTTACTCCTCAGGCCTGCAGATTTGAAGATCTTGTGGATGATTTTTATTTATCATGGATAAGTGCTAGCGCTAGTTAGCATAGCCACATAGCTATATGTTCGTAGCTGTGTACCAAGACACACGTCGACATACTGATAAATAAAACAACAAGAAACACTAAATCTGTGACCAATCCTTCAGAAAGGTCCTGCTACAGGCGCCTCTCCGTCAGGATCAGATTCTGGATCAGATGAAGTAATGTGATCTCTGATCAGCCGTGTATATTCAGCCAACATGTAAACATTAGATCAACGTGCTGGAGAGCCGAGGCCAAATCCACTTCCTGAGGGGGCGTGGTCAGAGAGAAAACAGAGTGTTCTGAGGAGGACTGAAGAAGAGGGATTTTCAGGCAGACCAAAATCTGATTTCAAAGTGTTTTTTTGAGCATAAACTTTAAAGACATGTTTTGGGGACCTCTTAGACCAATATATATTGATGAAAAAAGCGTGATATGTCACCTTTAAAACTTGGGGATTGTGGGTCAATGTCACTGAACTGTCAACAAACTGATTTTGGTCTAAGCTTATAAATACATAAGTTTTATTTGATTGGATATTCAAATTCAAACAACCATCACTTGGACAGAAGGATAATATTGGTCAGAGGTTCACTAAATATCTTTGCAGTGACTCGAGATACTTTCATCACATTTTGTTTGTTTTTGTATATACAAAGCTGGTCTTTATGTGTGACATATTCTGGAATCTGTGGTCTTTCCTCGCACACTGTGCTCCTTAATTAGTTTCTCTTTCAAACACTGTATTATTTTTTATAATCATAGCTTGAGCTGCAGCTACAAATGAAGTTAGTCTTTGGGAAACCCTGGGTGGCAGCAGCATATGCTCTTCTTCCAGTTTCATGATCACAGATAAACAATAATACATCATTACTGTTGTCGAAGTTAATTAGTTTGTTTGTGAATCACACCTACAGTAGATTTTATGTTGTGTAATGAAAACTTTTTTCAAGGTTTGTTTACTACTTCTGTTTCTTATTGGTGACTAATGGTGTGTTGGTCTTGAACAACTCGGCTCTTAATGCCACTTCTCGTACATGAACTATATGAGCCAGCTCCAGTTTTAGAGCTGGACCCCCATCCCCTTTTTGTTGCTGTTTAATGAGCAACAGAACAAAAGAACAATCTGTCCCCGTGCTCAGCCATAAGCACTCTACACACTGACTGAGTGCTTTGTCAAATTTTGTGCCGTGCAACCAATCATACCCCTTTTTGACCAACACGAACCTGGTTCTAGTACTGCGCTGGTGCTCGCACTGGTTAAGCGCTGGTTCAACATGCGAACCAACTATGCACCAGTTTGTTTTTCCATACCCGCCCAAGCCCGTGGAAGAGCCACGTCATGATGTCACTTCTACGTGGCCACTTTTCACAGCAGCGCTAGCGCAAACTTTCCCTCACAATAACAACGACGGTGGACAACATAGCATGCTTGCTGGTGTTGCTCCTGTTTTTTCGTTATCACTTGAGGTCTGGAAGATTACTTATCCAACTTTACCAACACTTCTGTCGGCACTGGTCGGCAACTTCTTATTAGAAGTCCCCTCACCTCTAACGTTCGCGGTTCTAGACCAGCAGAGAGTTGGTGCTGCTCTGGCACCTGTTTTCCTGACCGGGAGCCAGTTCTCTCACAGTGGAAACACAAAAAACTAATTCTCAATTGAGCACTGGCTCCGAACCACCCCTGAAACTGCCTTGGTTGAAAAGGGGTTTCAGAGGCAGGGTAAGGTCAATGAAAATGTTCAGAGGACTGGTGCTTGATGAATCTTTTTTTTTTTTTACTTTAGACTTTTATTTTTTGGGGGTTTAGAAAGGGACCGTTAGTAGCTGATCTCATTCATACACATTCACACACAGCTGATCAACAGTGGGAGCAAAATAGGGTTCAGGAAACTTCAGCATGTGACTGCAGGAGCTGGGATTGAACCGCCAACCTTCCGATTGATAGACTTGTACAACATTAGAATATACAACATAACTACAAGTAATAATTAAAGTAAGATACATGCACACATATCAGTCATAGGTCAAAACATTAAGAAAAATGTCAGATTTTATAAAAGTCAATATAAGGATAAAGAGCTGTTTTGGAGCCGGAAGGGCTGGCTCTCATTGCTGAGTTGAGCCAAATGATCTGGATCACTAAAAACAGCCTGATTTCCCATTTCTACTGGCAAACAGGAGCTGTCAGATAAGCATTGATGCTTGATTGATCACATGCCTCATGTGATAAAACATATTTTATATGCCCAACAATGGCAGCCTTGCGAGTTATAAGTAGGTTTTAAAGCACATGAAGCACAAGGTTAGAATATTCTTTTACACGTAACATTTTGTTCTTGAAAGACACTAATATCATAAAAGTACAGTCTAGCTACCTCCTTCTTGTAAAGTCCCATTGGGAAGTTCTGGTGATTTGAAGCTTGATCAATAAACTATCGAGTTGATTGACTGACACAACTTCTGCTTAATCTGGAAGAACTTGAGCACACAGTGATCCATAGCTGTTTCACATTATTAATCTGTTCTCCTAGGCTGAACTGTGTCCTGTCTCACCTGTCTTTCGAGGCAGGAGGCTCAATTAGAAACCCATTAAAGTGACAAAGTAAAATATTCAGTCAACACTGTAATGAGTTGTAATTAAAGCGGCTTTTAGATATAATGTTATGAAAATGGTTGCAGTTTGTCATATTATAGAATAAAACACTCAGAGGCACTAAATGATATGCTACAAACAATGCACAGAACACTGGCGTCTAATATGCAGTGCTGAGGTGAGGGTATACAGAAGCAGAACAACAGGCCTTTGGAGAATACTACTGTGGAATAATTTTGCATTGCCTTTGAGTCATAATTGCTTCTAAAAGCTGCTCATAAATCACATTTGCTGTAGATAACATTTATTGAATTTATTCTGAACAAATTGAGGGGTATTTTCTTTCAATTTTACCTTCTAGGTTTTTGCATAATTGTATTGGGATAATTATTCAAATATCTTCAAGTTCATTCTGGAGGCAAATTATTTTCATTTGGTTTCTCTGTTAGAAAAAGGTTTGGTAAAGTAATGTGCTGTTATGCCAAGTCCCTGGATGCATTTTTGTAATACTGTAAGTGTTTCTTCAGAAAAACATTAATGAAGTGTTACGATTTAACAAATAAATGTTAATGATTTAAAAGGATTAGTTGTGAGAAATAAAGGACACATTATTTGACTGACATAGTGATATCAGAATGACACTGACCTTCCAATCCTTCACAATGAGAATATTAAAGGAACATTTCAGAAAAGTGTTCAGTAATTCCTTTGAATTCTCCTTTAATTTGCAATTTTCAGCTATGAACTGCTTAAAGGTGGGGGCCCCCCTTGTACAGAGACCATAATCCTAATCACAGGGGTTGCAGGTTCGACTTCCGGCTTCTACTATTTGCTGCACGTCTTCCCCCACTCTCCATTTACCACATTTCTTTTCACCTCTTTTAAATCAAAGATTAAGACTTTTTTATTTGCCACTGCCTTCCTATCTTAGCTAATTTTAACTCACTTTAAATTAAAATTTTAATGTCATTTTTAATATATTTCTAATTTTCCTTTTCTTTTCTTTTTTATTATATTTGTCATTATAATTATGTTATTTTATGCCTGTCTGAATGTTTCCAATGCTTTTAATGTTTTAATGTAAAGCACATTGAGTTGCCCTCATGTATGAAATGCGCTATACAAATAAAGCTGCCTTGCCTTGCCTTCCTCGCTCTCTGGCTTTCCTTTCCGATAAAGCCAAAAATGTCCAAAAACCATAAAGAACACTACAATTTATCCTTTTGGCAAATCCCCTCACTCTTTACACAGTGGATCTGCTTTAAGAAGAAAAGTAAAGACTGTAGGGATCAAGGCTTACAATCTATACAGTATCAGTAAGGATAAGAACATTCTTATGGTGGTAGAAATTAGGTATTATTTAAAGCCCATTAAATCAGATCTCAATGTAGCAGGCTGTCAAAGGAGACAAGTCTCATCACATTTCATTTCCCTGATCTGAGCTGTCACACGGCTCTCCATCTCCTGGAGTGCTTTGATTCCAGAGACAAATACAGTGTTGAAGTGGCCATGCTCGGGCCATTTCTAAGCTCACTGGCAGCCACCTGTCTCCTGTCTATCATGAAGAGCACCAAATGGGCCATTCTTCACTCTGCATATGCCAGTGATGTGTTCTTTCCTCTGATGGTCACCGTAAAAATGACATTCATGTGCTAACAAAAGCCTGCTTCCCCATCGGTTCGGTCTCTCAGGCAGCAGCTCATTTTCTCCCGAGTTCGTCTTACAGCAACTAATAACATCCGAAGCCTTCATACTCCTCTTGAATGGACCGTCTAGTACATTTAGCAGCCTTTCATTACTGTATGAATTGACAGCAGTGTTGTGATGAGATCAGGGATGGTTAGCGGGGGTGGCTAATGTTGAGCTCTAGCTCCACACAATCGCTCTGCTGGTCCATTAGTTCCATTTATTTGCAGGATATTTATAGGGCACCTTGGATTGGGGTCTTGGGGCAGGTGGTGCAAAAGGAAGGCCCGTCCTGGCTGCTGTTGATTAATGTATGAATACTCAAGCTTTATCACAAGTCCGACAGCCTCAGGACCGCAGAATGTCAGTGCCATTAAAGGCAAGTGGCAGATGTAAGGAAGGGGAGGCAGTGCCTATCTGCAGATTGCAGACAGAGCCGGGGAACACGGGCGGCTCGGTGAAGGTTCCAGCAACACGGCCTATTCATTCCTTAATCACCTCCACTACTCATTAGGGCCTTCTTTTGTTCCAGCCGTCGTCTTCTCCTGCGCTGTGCCAGCAGATAAAATATAGCGTGCTCTGAAGAAAGAAGAGCTTGGGGAACCCCATTAAAACGGTGACAGAGGAAGGATAAAAAATGGAGGAGGGGGAAAGGAGAGGTGACGCCGGAGTGGTGGAGTCAGTCAGCTAAAGAAGAAGAGAGGACTCAGGGGAGCGGGGTGGCGAAAGGAGTGTCAGAAACAGAGAGAGTGAACCATCAGACCACGGAAACTAGTAATTCTTCTCAATCCTCCCTTCAGGAGTGTTTAAACACTCACCCAAAAGAGGCTTACTATATGGAAAGTTTTATATCATATGAGCACACAAAGCCCAGCTCATTACAGCTGTTACTGTTTGAATTACTGCCACAATAATATTCACAAAGCTGTGAACCTGAACTCAGGGTGAGTGCTCTGGTTCTATTACATTTTTCTATTATTTCACAGAGCATGGGAGTCTCTTGTTGCTGTGTAGAGGTAGCAAGGTCTTCCCCACGGTGAAGTCTATTAGTGTGCTACAAAGAGAACACCCATTCTGAGTGAGGGGCCGTACAAAGGAAGTATAGAGGAGACATGTTTTAATATCTTGAGAACAACATAGGAAAGAGAGGAGGAAATATTGAATATTTCAGCCTTGACTCTTTGTCTGTCTGTTGACTTGAAAGCTCATCCTGAGTATTTGTTAGTTGAGACAAACTTATGAACATGGAGCACAGTTCGCTGCTCCCTTTCCCATTGAAAGTCAATGTGGATCCCTGATATGCAATCTACATCGTTACCTTGAAAACCAAGGACATCTTCTCTAAAATTCTATTTAGTACGTTTTTTGCACAGATGAATTTCAGTTAGTTATCATTTTTCTGCAAAGCATTGTTTTTATTTGTATTTCAGTTATTGAAAATGTATTTGACATTCAGATTTTTGTTAGTTTTTGTTAACGATAAGACCCTTATTTTTTTTAATGTGTTCCTGAGATAACAGAGGAATACAAGAGTGCTGTCAGTCTATCCTGTAGACACAAACATGTGTTGCATGTATTGTGTTGTTGCACTTTCCACCCCTTCCAATTTGAGAAAGATGAAGCAGCACATCTTGACTGGCGGAAAACATACAAATTGAATAGGACCTATTTCCAATAGCACTCAAAGTAACAGCAAAAATGACAACAGCCAAACTAAAGTGAACTAAGACTTCGACAGCACCAAACTGCTTTTTGTGTGCCTGCATCTTAGCCTCAGTTTCAGGGATTATCTTTTGACTAACTACTAAATATCTGGATCCCCACAAGCAACTGTCTGAGTTCTTTTTAAAAAATATGAACAATAAAGTCGGTAGTTTAAAGTAAATCTTGGCCCCTGTGAGTCAAAAAAACTCGGCTGTCTTTATTTGGAGGGAAAAGTTTATTTTTGGAGATGCATCCCTCACTGACAGCGATTTTGTGTTTCATCCCTGCTGGGATGAGGAACAAAAAGGAGGTTTTTGTTGACAAAGGCTGAGTCCTCCATTTAAGTTTTCCTGAAACATTGTAAAGTTTAGCTTCAGACTCCCAAAGGAATCCACAGTCAGGTGAAGTCGACAACACATTTGTATTTGTCTCCGAAAAATACCTGTTTTGATGGTGGTTAAACTAAAGGGAGAATGATCATTTCCTACAGGCTTCCACCATCACCCACTCACAACGATCAGCTTAGTCAGTGTTATAAAATTTACTTGTATAATTATTTCCTCTAGCCTTTAGCTGTTTGCAGTTATATAACCAGATTTAAAATAGAAGAGGGTGCAACTCACTCTGATCTTTTAGTCAATTACTATGTTTTATCATTTCATAAATACTCACAACATCACAATGTAAGTGTTAAATATTTGTATTTGTCTGAAAAGCACTTCAAAAAACAAGTTCTGTTTGGGACACAAAGAAAAATCCATCACATTTACATACTTGAGAAAAAGCTTGAACAAGATATGCGTACAACATGATAGAGTACAAGAAGGAGGGGTATTCTGAGCATCAGCACTGCAATGATTTGGCAGTGCACAAAGACAGTTTTCGAACCGGCCTACTATACTAGCAGTACATACTGATTTGGCCAAAATTCAGTATGCAGTATGTGAACAAGAGCAAAATCTGCAGTATGCCAAAACTCCCCGGATGTCGTACTGATTCGGGAAAATTTCACAGTATGCATCTGACCAGTCTGCCTCGCGTACTGTTTCCCATAATGCACAGTGCTCATTACGCTTTTTCTTTTCTCTTCTTTTTTTGACTGGGGTAACTCAGTTTGTATTTGCTGTGAAAATGATTAAATTCCATATAACCACCTCTGAACTTTTTAAATCATAAATGGATGCTAAAGAAGCAGTTTTGCAATCAGCTTGGCCGTTGTTTTCCTCCACTTTCCTAAAACGAAAATCCAGTGATGTCTGGCTCAGCATGCTGCATAACAGATCGAACAGAACAGCCATACTACATACTAAATTCAAACGCAGTATGTAGTAGGCAATACCTACTGCCTACTACATTCGTAGGTAGTATGTAGCAGGCCGTTTCAAAACAGCCAGGGACTGAGAGCAGAAGATAATTACAGCATGGTGATACTCAGTTCAACATGACAACCTCCAGTGTGATAATGCTTTAATACAACAACTCTACTACAAGCCGCATAAAGAAATATCAAGCAATAAAAAAATATGTCTTTTGGCTCACCAACTCAGTTTGTTCCACTTAAAAAGGACTGCTGGATTTGGACTCAAGCATTCTCCTGCACTACCAGTTTTATTTTTCTTTGTCATATCCAAACGTATCCGTTTGTTTCAATGTTTCTATGAATAATGAAATATGATTCTGTTGTGTGATTCAAAAGAACAAGCGAGATCAATCAAGACAAACAACATCTGCTGCTAATTAGTTGATTAGGAACACCTGGCTCTGGTGAAGCAATACAAATAGTGACATCATCTTGACCAATCAGATTGCTTGGTGGGAAGTTTGATGTGAAAATACACCAATGACTCCAATGCTTATGTATACAGTATAGTGGGCTGAAGTCTTTTGGAGATGGAGGCATTGTAGTCTCTCTTTACATATTTATACTACTGCATCAGACATAATGTGTATATAACACACCTACACGCTGCTGTGTTTGTTCTGTTGATTTTGAATCCAAACTACCAAAAACACAGACGTATCATACTGAACTGCATAGAATGCACAGTGTGTTTTGGTGCTGTGCTATTCAAAACGGCCATATTTAATGGTGTGGGCAGAGGACTGCAGTCACAACCTCCTTGGTTTGGCATTATTTGTCTTTCGGAAGTTTGAGTAGATTCAATCTGAAAAAAAAAAGAAGTTTAATAAAAAGTTTGAGAGCACTTACAAAAACAGTTCTGGAAGGAGCTGTTTTTATGTGTGAGTAGACCCTGCTCTGCAATGAGAAAGTGAATTTGATGATTACATCATTACAAAGCCGCATGTTGTACTATAGTTGTTTTAGAGGGGGGAAAAAATCATTTCTTACTTCATCACAGTGGAATTACCTTTTCTCTAAATGGTGTGCTCGGCTGGATAAACAGCTTATTATTGATAAAGTGACGTGGGGACGTTTGATTGTGAGGAAAACAGAACCAAGCCATTCAGCGTGATAAATTAGTATCAGTGTTTAAATGTTTGTGCAGCAGTGCAGCTCATTGCTTTCTTATGAAGGCTGTGCTATATCTATGACATGTACAATCTTTCCCAGCTATTATGCATGCATAAACATAGAAAAACAAACATCTTCCAGCCTGTAAAGACGGCTAATAAATGTGGTTGGAAAATCAAATATTTCCCAACAAGTCCCTGATTTTCTCTGTGGCTTCAGAAAGCTGAAAAAATGTATTATTGATTGCTCTTCAGGTTTTAGAAGTTTCAATTTGATAAGCTATGAAGTGGAGTTTTTTTCCATACCAACCTGCTGTACTTGTCCTCTTTTAATTACCGTGTATTATGAATGCAACTTTTTACTTCTGCAAACATACATGCTCTCTGATTCTGTGCCAGAATCAAAACATTGTGTGGCCGACATCCAAACACGCAGTGAAATGCTTGCTGAGTTTTGTCAGATAATATTCCTGCTGGCATGTGAGGAAATGAGGAAAGAACAGAAAGGAAGATTGAAGCAGTGAGAGGAAATGATGCTCTTATCTTAAATCCTTTTATAGATCATCCCAAACGCAAGTTATATGACAGAGGGTTTATAGAAAGCTTCACTCTCGTATCCAAGGTGCAGCGAGGCAGGTAGGAAATGCACAGAGCCACGGCAACAAAAGAGATTATGTTTTTGATTGTTTCTACAGCTCTTCTGTTTTATCAGCCCCTCATCCAGACATAGTCTCCTATGCACTGTTTGTCTATGTATTCCATGCCACTGTCTCAACTACTTCTTAAACTTAGGTGTGCGTTTAGAATGATTAGTAGATCAATAGGACGACCTTGGACTTTACCACATCCAAATATTCAGTTTGATTACAAGCTCACTGATTCAGAGACATAGACAGTGACTCTGAACATATCACAGCTACCTGCTTGATAACTCACTGCAACTTTTAAAAAGCCTTTTATTGCTGTTTCTATGCACACTCATTTCAGCACTCATCCATGCAAACAGCACTTGAAGCAGAATTAAATATAGCAGCCTGGCGATGCTCTCTTTACCTTTTGCTATTAAAAGTAAAATACCTACTTGGTTCACAACATTTTCCAAAATGTTTGAGAACCAGCAGGTAGTTATGCTGCCTTACTCTCATATTTCTATATCCTAAACCAATGTGTATGATTTTCTAAAGTGTCTTTCCAAAAGCACGACTAAGGCATAAAAACATTCCAATTTCTCTCACTAAATTTATTTGTATTATTTCAGGATAGTCTCCCAGAACACTATCACAGTAATGTTACATATTCAACTATGTGTACTTTTAGCAGTTGCTGATGGGGAAACATGTAACACAGACACAGTTTTATAGTTTTTTTAATGCAGTTTTAGGTATACTAGTCTGGTTTTATGTGTGTCCTCTGTTCAACAGTGTGGCCTTAAACATATATTTGGAAGAAAAACACAAGGAAAACCTGCAAATAAAAATAATTAAAAAATTAAAAGATCAAATAATGGATGTACCTCATGACAAATTTTTCGACCAACTTTACAAATATTTAAAACCAGACTAGTTGATCTAAAGGTAAGAAAATACTCAGGAAACAGTCATTATTGAGCACAATCTATGTAACACAGTTAATAGTATTTTAATATTGCATGTGGCTTTTTTAACTATTTGAAATCAAATATCACTAGGTCAATGATGAAAAAAACTGATGTTGATTTCAAATGCCACTGAAATGTGTGGCTTTTTGCGATGTGCATTATAAGCTTGAAGAAACCCACCCCTCTATGCCCTCTACTGCTACTTTTGTAGCCTTCCTCGTGTCCCCCAAAAGCCTGAGAAAAAGAGGACAGATGGGCAGTGAAAGCCAGCACATCACTGAGGTTAACAAGAGAGCACCTCCCTTCACTGATGTTCTTTAAGTTAGGCCCACAACACCTCAGAGAGGCTAAACAGTTAGCTTTCACGTCCCACAGCAACCCCGCTCCATGCCAGCTCCCACTGTCCATCATATCCACCAACAGAACACCTCAAATTGACAACAGCATGTCAAATTATCTCACAAAGAATGAGTGCAAAGCATCTAATAAACTTCACAAATCACATTTAGAAAAAAATAACTGCCATTGAAACACTCAGGTATTCATGTGGAACAAACACAGTGTGCCCAGCAAATTACCAAATTAAAGTCACCATTGAAAATACTACAATAAAAGAGTCATGAGAAGAACTACCAATAACAGACCTTAAAAGTATTAACATCCAGGACAACATCACATCTTTAAACTGTTAAACTGTGTCCCCAGAACACACACACATCATGTCTTACTTAATCAACTGATGAAACATTTTTGTTCAGTGAAATCAAGATATCAACATGCTCTTGTGAAAGTTGTTACAAAGACCTCGGTCTGTTCACTTTAAGTCCAGCAGCTGAAAGTAAACCCTCTCAGCCAGCACAGAAGTTGGAGGCACACAGGGATCTCAAATTGCAAGCTGGTGTTGTGGTTTATCGAGTTACCCTGTTAACTAGTGACTTTCAGACAATCTGTCTGATGTTGTTACATTAACGATGTCGTTTCTTCTGACTCCCGCTTCCCTGCTGTTGGTATTTCAGGCCTACATTAATACAAATATGTTCAGCTGACTAATTCTGGTGCCCGCTAGTGACAATATAATCTTAATTACCTGTTGTTTCTTAATATAGATTTGTAGCAATGCAGCTTTTGAAAATGAATCAAGTCAAGCTCTCCCAAAGCTCCTCACTTCATGTTTTAGTTTCTTCCTGACTCTGTTGAATACACAGTTAATAAAAAGTTGAGTCTCACCTGAGCTGACTTTGTAACACACCCCCCCTCCTCTCTTCTCCTCCTTTCAACCCCTCCTCTTCATCCTCGTCAAGCAACCATCATGCTTTATTTATCCCCCATTTCATTTAATCCAGAACCTCACCTCCTCTTTTCCCGTGGTAAGTTTCTCAATGTTGGTGAGGGCCTGTCAAGGGCACAGTGCAGGGAAGATAAAACATTTTCATGAGGCTACTGAGCAGCAGCTTGAAGCTATGGCAGATAAGTATGCACTGTGAATTTTTACATTATTTAGAAAGGTGACAACTGTGTTCTTGGTGCCAAAGGCTGCACTGTGAGCAAGTTTGAAAAATTACACTTTTGCTAGGTGTTGTGTGGCAGAGTGTTGTGTACTGGTCTGTGAGGAAAAAAACAGCCTTCATGTGCTCTTACCAATCACCTCTGGTGGGACAGGCAGCTGGGCTTTATTTGTTGCTCTATAAAGTCCATCTCCACAAGCGGGATGACTAATCGCACCATAATAACAGCTTTGAACCGAGACCTCAAGCTCTTCACCCAGACACATCTGTGCACAATTAGTGCAAATAATTCGACCACTACTGGCTTCTTAGTAGGTGGGTGGTATACTGATGGAAGAAAGAGGAGAAGGGGGAGGAGGAGGAGGAAGAGGAGGCCAAAGAGGTGCAGGGGCTGAAGAGTGATGAAGTTGCTGGGTGTATTTTACTGTATATGAGACAGAGTGAAACAGAACCTTTAATCCTTCATTTTCGATTCAACCAGAGACAACTTTTTCTTCCTAAAGTGGCACTTGTAACATTTATGTGACCTTTTGAAAACTTAACTTTTGAATAAAACTCTTCATGCGTCAGTGGGCTGGACTGGGAGAAGACTGCAGAAGTGGACTGCACATGTTAAAGCACCAAAGCCATTTAAGCAACCACTATTATGTGAGCTGACCTGGAGCGATGCGTTCAGTTTGCATTCACTACTAGTGAGGCTGGCCCAAAATGTATTAGAAACCACTGAACCTCACCAGAAATCAAATCACTCTGTGGTCATAAAAATGCTAATATTTACATGAAGCGGTCCCCTAAAGTTGCGACTGTGTTTGTGCGCCTGCATATTTAAGCCTGTGTGCTTATGCTACAGTAGAGTGCCTTCATACTCTCCCTAGGGACAGTAGCTGTGCTGATGATTGGCGAGTTAGTACAGTGTGAGAAGAGTTAAAGTTCATTATGTGAGTACTGAGAGGGATGTTTGTGTGTTTGCTGCATTAATTACTTTGTTTCTTGAATATCTTCATGCATTCTGCACTGACACATACATTTTAATTGACTGATGAAATTCACTTTTCTATTGCTCCCATTTTGATATTACCATCTTCATTGAAGTGTAGAACTAGTTTTAGAAAACATTTTCCACTACCAGTAAATTGGAAGTTTACTTAACCTGCTTCAACAAATATAATACAAACTAGGGGTGTGACGATTCATCTACTACATCGATGTATCGATTTATATTCCTATGATCCGACTTCATCGATCCGCGCTCGGCAAGTTGGCCTTTCGGATGACATATATCGATCTAACTTCGTTTTAAAAGGTAATAAATTGGTTGTATTGATTACTAGGAAATAACGGTCTGTGACGTCATCACCACGCGCCAGCAGACAACAAACCATAGCATGGTGGATGGCAGAGGAGAAGCCGGCACCGAGAAATTATCAAGCCACTATTGCGGCCCAGTGTGTGGAAACTCTGGCTTTCGCAAAGACGTAGATGTTCTAAATAAGTCGCTCACTGTTTGTAGGAAATGTAACGGCCAAGTAAAGTACCACTGCAACACCACAAATCTATCCAACCACCTACTAAGGCGCCATTTCACACAAAGTTTATATCCATGATTGATTTATACCTGATTCCCTTACAAGAAACAACAGGAATCTAGTACTGTCCAGTATCAAGGTATTTATTTCACAGTCACACTGGTTGAATTTTTGGCTAAAAAGTTACCGAATCGATTTCAAGTCACTGAATCGTTTCCGATCGTATCGTTCTAAATGAACCAATATCGTCCTTTAATCGTATCGGCAACCACAAATCATGTGTTTCTCTCCTTGTTTGCTTTCTAAATCCTTCAAAAGTCCTTCTTCATTGTAGTCTGTCAAGTTAACCTTGTTTGTCATTCCCTTCCTCTCAGATCCCTCCTCCCAGCCAAGGCAGAAGCCGCCAGCCACTGACCTCTGCTACAAGACTGAAATCAGCAGCTTAATGGACTTCAACTCTCCTGATGCCTCCCTAGACAAAGGTAAGACCTAATCTGTTCTGTTTAACCAGAGCTGGTTGACTTGAAAGTTTTTTCCCCCACAGTGCCACGATGGGGAAAATACTGTGGGGTCCAAAAATGCAATCTTAAATGTGCAACACACATATATTTATTTGCACCTGCAAAGAGACTCAACCTGGATTTAACTTGTAAATAGATAATAGTTGCCACTCTGCAGCCATTAGTTCTTCTCCCTCCTCAGCATCATTTCTTACACCTGTCATTGGAGGAATGGGCATACATTATTGAAGCTAACAGCTGCTAATGAACCCAGCAGGTGTTTTTAAAAAATGACAGACAGCTTTCTGATTAATCAGACTACTCTTAATCAAGCCTATTCTTCATTTAGTTCGTAGGGTGTTGAAGCAGGAACACAACAGGATTGAACATTGCTTGTTGGTGTATTTGTAGTGTGTTTTTTGCTGTTTGGCTTCTTTCTGCAGGGTTGCATGGGCCAGCAGATTGGAAATGATATCCCCTCTCTGCACCATGCACAGTAATAATCCAGTGAGGAAATAATATTCCTGGCTGGGATGTTTTTTTGTTCTTTTTTTGAAGAATGTAACATCTCCATGTGGTGTCTGTAAGTGCAGGTTTGATACAATTGGCTAAATGTTGTAGGGAAAGAGAAAATTACATCGAATGCAGTATTATGAGTGCTTTGTAATTGCTACAGTTAAATGCACAGGCAAGAACAAACTCCAATAGAGTTGTTTGATTGATCAGTTTACACAGTTTTGATAATACCTTTAGTTGACTCCTTAACCGTCACATTATATTCTTGTGTAATTTACCTGTAAGTCTGTTTCACCAGCTGTTAACGCTCTGTGTTTTATATATTGATACAAGTTTAAAGTGTTTTATTTTCACATGTCATCGCTTGCAGTTAAAGCAGACACTCTTGCACTTCTTGGAGGGCTATTTTATAATTGCTGCTTTAAATCTTACACATTTGTTCCTTCATGTCCAGTGGAATGATGCTACATTAAGGCTTAATCTGAGGTGAACACTATCATTCTCCGTAATCACCTGTGTACAAGTTTGCGTGTAGTCTTCAGTCTCTAAACATCCCAAAAAGCAGCCTTGAGTCTATATTTATTTCTCGGCTCTCTCACTGGGTGGTCAGACTGATCTATGTTAGGGTCAGCAGCTCTCCAGACAAACACGGTTACAGAAGTCTATCCGTAGTCTGTCTGTATGTTCCAGCTCTTTCATGACAAAAGCTTCTTTCAAGGACTGAAAGTCTTGTAGAGAGGATCAAAGTAGCTAACGATGGCACCAGTACAAATGCATCTCTCTCACTGTGGATCCTGTAAGGCTGCCAGCTCCAGTATGGATCTCTAGTGTCACTCTGGAAGCCCCTGGGGGCCCTTTCCTCATTAGAGCGTCCTGCTTAGGGGTCTATTTAGCTGCCAGTCGTCTTTTCTCTCCTATTAGTGTCTGTCAATGTCACAATGATACTAAGAGTACAGGCAGGTCATTGAGAGAACACTCTCTCTTTCTGTTAGGTTACTATAGTGTGTTAGTCAAGAACTGTTACCTGATGTGGTTTGGATCTGCAGTGGTGAAACAAAGGTAGCTATTATATTGATGATCTTTACGTAAGTGCTGTGTTGAGGTAGGTAGATTTTTTAGGGCTGTCCAAGTTAACGTGGTAATAACACGTTAACCCAAATTCCTGTTAGCGCCACAATTTTTATAAGAAATACAGTGCAGCAGTAACATTACAGAGAGCAACAGAAACAAACCTCCTTGAGCAGAACTGGGCTGGAACAGTTTATAATACTGGGTGAGGGGACTTGTCCTGGGCACAGGCAAACCTGTCAGCTGGCCTACGTTGAAAGCTATTCAGTCTGTCTTTATTTTCACCCATGTGAATTTACACACAATTACACTGTGTGATATTATTTGTTTAAAGGTGACATATTATGCTCTTTTTCATCAAAATATATTGGTCTAAGAGGTCCCCAAAACATGTCTTTAAAGTTTATTGCTCAAAAAACACTTTGAAATCAGATTTGTGTATGCCTGTAAACCCCTCTTTTTCAGCCCTGCTCAGAACACTCTGTTTTCTGTGTCTGTGCCTTTAAATGAGAATGAGCTCCACGCCCACGCCCCCTCAGGAAGTGGATGTGGCCTCGGCTGTACAGCCAGTTGATCTAATGTTTACATGTTGGCTGAATATACACGGCTGCTCACAGACCTGCGTTACTTCAACCCTCTGAATCAGATCCAGAATCTATCCTGACGGAGAGGCGCCTGCAGCAGGACCTTTCTGAACGATTGGTCATAGATTTAGTGTTTCTTGTTGTTTTATTTGTCAATATGTCGACGTGTGTCTTGGTACACAGCTACGAACATGTAGCTATGTGGCTATGCTAACTAGCGCTAGCACTTTTCCATGAAAAATAAAATCATCCACTAGATCTTCAAGTCTGCAGACTTGGGGAGTAAAACCGACCTAACCTAACCGACCTTTGTGTTACAGTCTATGGGCTGAACAAGCTCCGAGCTCTGACTTCCGTTACAGACTGGATGTTGTTGTGACGTAAAAAAAACACTGAAAACTGAAACGGCTCGTTTCACACACATTTACAGAAAGGTGGAGAAATCGGAACAGGGGCAGAATGGATTTTTTTCATTTTCGGGAGGTTAGACATGCCAGGGACACATATTTCAGATAGAGAACCATTAAGAAGTTGATTTTGCATGATATGCACCTTTAAGATCTTTGGGTGGTGAAAACATGTAACTGGCCTGTGTATACTTGTTGTACAGTGTGTCTGTTGTGGTGCATGAGGTCCATTGTTCTGTGTTGAGCTGCTTTTAAAAACCAGGAGATGTTCAGTAAACCTTTACAAGTGCAACAATGGACACAGCATTGTGTTTTCATGGCTTAGTAATGTTACACTCAGGTCAATACGCCCATCTGTTCTTGCTTGTTGGGCTTGAGTTTGCCATGTTGTGCTTTCAGCATATTTTTTGAGCATGCATCACCTTTAGGGTTTTCTGGTGAAGTTTCTGGACCGTATTTGTCCTTGATTTGGAAAGTTGCAATAGTAATAGACATTTTCATAAAACAATCATATTTGTTCACACCCATGATTATAAGAGTATTCAAAACTTGAAAAATGTATCTTTGAAAAATGTATGATTAATATGCAATTGATTGCTAGTTAATTAGAGACAATTATGCAATTAATGGTGTATAAAAAAAAAATTTTGCAGCCCCAATATTTACAGATAATGCAAAAAAGTTGTTGACATTAGTATTCTTTTGGGGGCATTTGAAAGTTGTGAGCAGATTTCTAATTGACATGTTTTTATGTGCACACAAACCCACTCTCCTTCTGCACAAACCAGCTGCCAGCTTGAGGACTGTGGTTGTTTCCTGGGTGCTGTAAATGTGCAGACTCAGGAAAGACATGCTCTCACTCTAACAACCTCTGCAGTGGCCAAGGCCACGTGTATCAACGCAAGTTTCATCAGAATGAGAACAGGGAAGTCAAGGGCTGTGTTATCAGCAAATTCATCTCAGGCCTGCAGTAAGACAGACTCAGAGAGTCGAGGGAGGAGAGGAGAAACAAACGTAAGCAGCAGGCACTGTATCATTATGGAGACAGGTGCTGCTTCTGCACATTAACTGGCAATGATGTCACGAGCTGGGTGAACATTTTGGCATGCAGGCTGGTTAAATAGGAAGGTCGGAACAAAGAGGTCAAACAGAGCATCCAGGAAAAAATAGGATTATAGGAGGGAAGAGGAAACAGAGTAGGAGAGGGGGGAAAACTGAAGAACAGTGTGAAGAGGAGGACAAGGTGAATGACTGTGTTAGGACAAAGTGTTGCCTGCGTGTTCTCTGTTTAAGGACAAGAAAAAGACGACAGTGAAGAGACAAAGATTAACAAAATAGATTTAAGAAAGGGAGAATGGGAAGATGCATGTTTGTGTGTGGGTGGAGATGTAGAGTGGTTGCTGCTGAATGCTCCCATTTTCCTCATGTGCTGACACTTTCTAAAACTCCTGCCTTTACTGACGCCCTCTCATAGCCTTCAGGAGAGTGGCACCTAAATTGCCCCCAGCAACAATATCCAGGCCTCTCCACTATAATTTAGGAATAACTACTCAGAAACGCTCTCAGACTATGGTAGTATTTTTCTTTTTGTGCGTGACTCCATTTTTAATTATGTCACAAAGAAATAACTGGATATTCTTTAAGTTGTCAAAATCCGACTTTAAAGTGATCATGCTTCTGTGATCAAAATCCTGCAGAGAATTAACATAATCCTGCTGGTTTGCCAATCAACCACAGAGAAGAAGAGACAAACGGTAAAACTTGAGATCTCAGAGGGGCATGATCAACATAGACGTGTAATGGGAGTTTCAAACCATATATCCACATGAAATCTCACAAAATCTCACAATCTGTTCTGCAGTATTCATTGAAAAAGTTGGTTCCTGTGTCCACTGGCCTCCTTCTATTAAAAGCTTCTGAGATGTTGAATTTGACAAAGGGGTCAGAGCAGCTGTCTGATTATCTGCACTCTTTGTCACTTTCTAACTGCTTCATTAAAGAGGGCTGCGACAAGGGCAACTCCAGGGTCATGAAGTCAAAAAGTTGAATTTCAAGGGGTGTGGATTAGAGCGACTGAACTTTAGAAGACATGAAAGGAAGAAAAAAAGAAAGCCCTTGCTATTTTTCTTCTTCTCTTTTAGTCCCTGAATTCATTCAGGTCTCACCAACGAGGAATATATAAATAATTGGTTCTTCGAAGAGTTACATTTGACTTCTCCACATACTACGTTGTGGTCTAAATTTAGATCTGGAGCTGTACTGTTCAACAAATCAATCAAAGCCTTTAATATACCCTTACAAATTTCCTACTGCTAAGGCAGGTCTAAAAATATTTCTAAGAACATGTCAGTCCAGCACACACTACATGTCTTCATTCATCTTATTACACTGACAGCTTCTAAGCAGTGAGGGCTGCATGTGTGTGAAGTTTACTATCAAAGCATTGTAGAATTCCAGATCCCAGACTGTCTGAAGTTCTTGTTTTCAGCCCGTCACTTTCTCTTAATGGGCTTTCTGTTAACTTCCTTTGAAAGCTCACTAAGATTTTGGTCTGCTGTCACAGTATCCCAAGTCTCAACAAATACTGTATATATTAGCACAATTTGGATGAGTTCCTATCACATGATGTACATTGTATATAAATATTATTATTAAATAATTTCAAATGTGGTGAATTAAAACCCCTAAGGCTGTAGTTTTAGCATCTAACTGTGGCAGGTATGTGCCACATTCAATCTGTGCCATATTTTGTTCTGTCCAATGCTGTGCATGCTTAAACTTGGAAGCAATGCTGCTGTGAACGCAACTCTCACAAGATGGTGAAAGGTTCACAATGGTGGCGCCTGGCTGCTAGACCAAAACGTAAATATCGGACATTAACTCGTCTTTCTTACATTATTATTCCCCTTTTCAATGGTAGTTTTTTCACAAACCAGATTACAATATCATCTGACATATCACCTTAAACTCAAAAGTAGAGGAATCAATCCAAGAGTGCAGCGAGGGACAGCAATTACATGGGACAAATGTCAGAGCTCTTAATGTCTGTTGTAGAACTTACAGCAGTCACATCATATTTAAACCAAGCTATACAGCTCCAGTATCTATTGTGTAGAAACAGCAGGATATGAGTGGATCCAACAGATGGTAAAACCTGCTTCTCTACCACAGAGATTGGCTGGTTGTCCAAAGAGATTAATTCAGCCACCTTCTCTGTAAGCGTTTTAGCCTTTTTGCTCTCTAAAGGAAAGTTATCCTCATCCTCTTAAAGGTGACATATCATGCAAAATCGACTTTTTAATGGTTCTCTATCTGAAATATGTTTCCCTGGCATGTCTACAAACCCCCCGAGAATGAAAAAAATCCATTCTGCCCCTGTTCTGATTTCTCCACCTTTCTGTAAATGTGTGCTGAAACGAGCCGTTTCAGACTTCCTTGTTTTTGTAACGTAACAACAATATCCGGTCTGTTACGGAGTCAGAGCTCGGAGCTTGTTCAGCCCATAGACTGTATAAAATAATAATGAATCCCTCCTCCGTTTTTCATTCCCTGCACACGTGTGCTAACAAGGAGCTTAGGAGGGAGGCATGCTAGTTGTAGGCTGTCTTAATAAACACAAAGGTCGGTTTTACTCCCCACGTCTGCAGATTTGAAGATCTAGTGGATGATTTTTATTTTCCATGGATAAGTGCTAGCGCTAGTTAGCATGACCACATAGCTACATGTCGTAGCTGTAGATGTGTACCAAGACACACGTCGACATACTGACAAATAAAACAACAAGAAACACAGAATCTGTGACCAATCCTTCAGAAAGGTCCCGCTGCCTTTCTGGCAGAGGTCGGTTTTACTCCCCACGTCTGCAGATTTAAAGATGGGAGGGAAAACACACCGTTCTGAGGAGGGCTGAAGAGGAGGGCTTTTCAGGCATGCCAAAGTCTGATTTCAAAGTGTTTTTTTGAGCATAAACTTTAAAGACATGTTTTGGGGACCTCTTAGACCAATATATATTGATGAAGAAAGCGTGATATGTCACCTTTAAAGTCCAGAGTTCATGTTTTGGTGGAGCAGCCTTTCTTTTGTTGCTTTGGTGAATTCCATAGCATGTTTAGTTTTTAGATGTTTTATCAAATGTGTAGTATTGCTACCACCTTCCGAAATGGTCTTGCTGCATATATTTCAGGTGGTTTGTTTGACTATTTCAACTTTCTAGTTTAAAATGTTCCCACACTCCTGACAATGTATACGCTGGGGTTGCTAATGCTAATGAAACAGACTTTCCTGTGTTTCATATGTTTTTTGCCTTTTTTGAACCATATGTCCCTAGAGAGTTACAGTAGGCTGATGTATTGTTGCTGCAATCCTTCTGGCTGTGCACCAAGTGTTTGTGCAATAAAGTTTGGCATGGCTGGAGTTCCACATCAATGTCCTGGGTTTTTAAAAATATTTTTTATTATTCAGAATGGCCAGTTACATTTGTGTCTTTGTATTCTGCTGCAAATTGTGCTCATTGACAGCTGACATAGATAATCAGGGTGAGATGATCGGTTCAACTGCTGATCACCGATCAATGAAAAAATGCCCAGATCAGCTCCAATCCAATGGTTTAGATTGAGATTCGGAAATACCTCATTAAAAGTCCAGTTATGAATAAAGTGGATCAAATGATTGTGGCTGTTTTGTTTAACTGTTTAAAGTATATTAATCATCCTTAATTAGTTCTTATCCATACACTCTGATATACAATCTGCAGTCTGTACATGGTGTTCTTTTTTAAATCAATCAAATGCTCTTAGCTGTATGTGTACAACTTCCAGTACTCTGTTGAAAACAGACTGACGGACATATTTTTAGCTGAGCAGAACACAGTGATGCTCTCGGGATGGATCCAAGACGCACGACGGCACATGTTGTGGAAACACAACCATTTACCAGAGTTGGCACGGATCAGCTCGGGAGCACACACTTGCTGCAGAATCAAGCAGTTGGTTGAAATATTTCCTTGTCATGGGCTTTGTTTTTCACTAGTTCAAGATTAAATAAACAGTACTATATGATTTGAACTATATACTTTTCTACTGTGAATATATATATATATATATATATATATATATATATATATATATATATATATATATATATATATATATATATATATATATATATATATATATATATATATCAAGTGCACAGCAATATCATTTAAATTCAATTATTTCTCTTTTTCAATATTTTGATTTATTAGAAATAACCTCTTCTTATTGATCTACATTTGCCAGCCTCATGCCATCAACTGATTTGCAGATATTTTAAAATTCTGCATTTGTCTTCGTATTCTTTGATGTGGGAGAAAACATTTTTAAACTATTACATCAAATCCTTTGAATTACAAAGAAGAATTGAACTTATTAACTGTGGGAAACACTCCAATGTTTGGTTTTGTGCCATATTCTGATCCTGATCATGAAGTCTAAACCAGCATTGACTGACTGATATCCTAGTTGGAGCTTTATCATCAAGTGGACTGTTGTTAGGAATTGAAAAGTATGTATTGGAGCAGGCTTATGTCCTTATAAGCAATGAAGTCTTGTTTGTTCTGCTAGGTCATGACATTTGGTACTCATTGGGTTGATTTTGAAATGAGTCTGAAGTTGAGCTCAACTAAATTACATTTATATATTTTCAACAAACAAAATTGTTCATTAAAAAAATGTTGGTGCTCCCTCTGATTCATTTATGCTCTTGCACCAACATAAACACAGCTTTAATTAATTTATTGAACATGTTTCACGGCAGAATATCCAAAATAGAACACTAAGAACACAAGATGAAACCCTTGCTCTGTTGTTTTCATGCATGTTTGAGTTGCAGTTTATGAAACCATTCCAAACTTTTCACTGAACACCCACACCTCATTAGGTTTTGGCTTCACAGCTACGTGCAGCACTGCTCCTTAGCTGCTGCCACTAAAAGGGGCATTGTCTCTTTCTAAATTCCACCTTGGATCCTCTACACGAGGTGAACAGCCAACAAGTACAACTGGTCAGTGGTTGTAATACCTTCATCCTGCCCGTTTAAAAAGCCCCACGGGCAGCTAATCTGAGCTCACATCTTGCAGCATAGGTGATGGTGCAGAGGGACGGGAGCTGTTGGAGCCGGCAGATCAGTGAGAGCGCTGAGTGGCACCTGGTGGCTGGCAGTTCCTTTGCGCTGATT
This sequence comes from Notolabrus celidotus, assembly GCF_009762535.1. Classification (NCBI taxonomy): domain Eukaryota; kingdom Metazoa; phylum Chordata; class Actinopteri; order Labriformes; family Labridae; genus Notolabrus; species Notolabrus celidotus. The sequence continues at coordinate 14,781,681 of NC_048282.1, read as the reverse complement.
GCTGAACACGAAGGTTGGAAGGTGAAGGAAGAGAGAGGCAAATAACGGCTGATGGAGACAAAGATGGAAGGAGCCAGTCTGCTAGAGTACATAGAACAGTATTTGAACCTGTAGTATGCTTAAGATTGGACTAAGAAATCCAGACAATTAAGCAAAATGGATCAAGTGCAGCCACACAGACACCTTTAGATCAACAATATTAGGTTGCACAGCCTTAGGTCTCATTTCAAACAAAAGACTTGCCGTTTACAATTTAACTTTGACCCATCCTCTACGTACATTGCCCCAGGTGAAAGACTTAAATGGTGGAGGGTATGCAGGGGGTTATGGGAGAGGAAATTACATCCCCTTAAAGGTTGTAACGAATCTGGAAGCTCAACATTCCTCCTTAAACCACTGTGGTTACCTGCAGGTGACAAGCTTAGTCTGCACTGACATGCCAAAACTTTAAAGTGAAGCAGTCAGCTGACTCTGAGGTTTTGTTTTTATGTTTGATGGTATGTGAAGATTAATGAAGAGGACTGTTTTTCATGAGACAGCCTAAGACAGAGGTCGCAGAACACAAAAAGTTGGGTTGAGAAGCAAATAAGAAATGCAACTTAATCTGGCAACAAACTGCATTGACCAACCACATGGCAGTGTATGTACCAGTGAAAATTCCTGGACTCAAGAATGGGAGAGTCGCAATTTAACAAACGAGAGTTGACAGTTTGACTGCTTTTCAGAAAACTCTTTCACCATAATGTTTTGACACCAATTAGCCCCACTGATACCAGACATCATAATTCTTCTACATTGTACATATTCTTCTTACTAAACCCCATATATCAACTTGGGATACTTCCCTAGCAACTAATTTTCTGGTCAATTACACTGAAATATAGATTCAGCCTAGTCTACTTGCTAATACACAACATTTAAAATATTGAAAAAATATATGGGAGGGAGTTAGCCGGTGGTTATGTGGAATAGACAGGGTGAGACAAAAGCCAGACGCAAAGTGGGTGGGCTTATTATCTGAATACCAACTAAATATCCACCAAGTATTGATGTAAAGATGATTATATTGATTTGGAAACTATGCATTTATACAAAAAAAATGACTTGAGCCAATCCCAGCTGTCATTGTGGAGAGGCGGGGTATACCCTAAACAGGTCACTAGCCTATTACAGTGTAGAGACAAACAACAAATCACACACACACTCACACCTACAGGCAATTTAGAGTCACAAGATAACCCAAGGAACTTAAAAGGCGAAAACACCCAAACTCAACACAGACAGACTCCCGTCCAGCCGGGGATTTGGACTAGGAACCTTCTTGCTGGCAACGTGAGATCTCTGGCTTATAAGATGGACGGGCTAACAGGACTAGCCAGGAGTCAGACGGAGTTTCGGGAATGTAGCTTGGTGTGCGTGGCTGCATCTGGATATTCCCGATCACAACGTCTCCATTGACGGCTTCCAGACTGTCCGGGCGAACCGGGATAGCACCGAGAGTGCTGTGGGAGATCTCACATGCCATAGGCTACTGGAAGCTGTTTACATCCCCCCTCTGCCAACCTGACTACGGCGTCCAAAGTTCTCAACGCTGCCATAGCCAGACTCCAGACAGACCACCAGAGTGCCCTCTTCCTAATATCCGGGTACTTCAACCATGTATTTTCTACATAGCTTATTCTGTCTTCTGTAGATACTTTTATCATCATTATTTTCATTGTATTTGTATTTATATCTTATTAATATCTCCTTCTAATAATATTATTTGATATTCTTAAGTATTGTGTATAGAGCAACTTTAATGACTGAATTTCTCTCGGGATAAATAAAGTATATCTGATTTCTGATTCTGATAACTTACTAGTAATTCTAGTGCCCACTAGCTTGAGAGATGCCGTTTAATCGACATTATTGCACACATCTCTATTATTTACAGTCTGTTTTAAAATGTTGATCAACACTGGATCATACGAAAAATGAAAAATGCTTTTGCCTTCGACAGCTGAAGGAAAACATCTGCTGTGACTTCCCAGTCTGGCTTTTGCTTTGAAACGCAGCGTTCTTTAAAATTCAAGCATTGGAGAACATTACAGCAGTTTTGTGCGGTAAGTGATCCAGAGATGGTTCACCCTTCACAGTGTTTCACAATGACTCAGTGTGATATTACCACTACATGACTGCGACATTTCCCTCCGTTTCTTTTGTGGTGTAGGTAATAATATATTCCTGGTCAGGTCCATTTTTCTTTTCTCCTCTTCACACCTCAATGAATATTTTTTTCTCTCCTGGTTCACAGTTTTAGAGTAGTGGGCTGATCTTTTGTGCGGGGTTATTTCAAGGTTCTGCTGTGCAAGCTAAAGTGTCAGGAAAGAAATCTCGGGAACGGGGGAAAGGAGAAAGTATGAATTTATGGATGGGAGGGTGTCCATTAACACGTGCATTGTGTGTTGTAACAAAAGATAGCTTGGCGGTGCTGGAGACGGGCATTAAAAAGATGGACATTGCCTTTTTTACAAGGCACTGAAAAGAGCTGCAGTGATAAAAAGTTGACCATCTGCTTCCATTCAAGCATCCACATATACACACACTCGCACACTCAAGTTCAATTGATTTCTAATCTTTTTCTCATTGTCTCTCCTTTACTCTCATCTCTTTCTCACATAAACAATGAAAGGTTGACGTCTTCTTGGCAGCATGAGACGGTGCTGCTGTCCTTATAGGTATTGTGTAAACTGACTGCAAAGAAAGAGAGAGAGAGACAGAGAGAGGGGGAGGAGGGGAAGGGGGCTGCTTCCATTGATTTTCATTTAAGGTATAGTACTCTCAGCTCATCACCTCCTGACAACCGATAACTAAGGAACGTGTGCCGATGTGTGATGCATCGTACAAAGTTAGCATCAACACTTTCACCTTATCTGCTCTTTTCACATATATCTCATACTTTTTTTTACTTATGCATTCTAAGCCATCCGTGTAACAAACAGGACACTCATTTCCTCTTCTTTGCCTGTCCCTGTTGTGAGATCTGATGCTGTCTTAATGTGGTGTAAATAGCCAGTGCATGCCAAGAACATTGTTTTCATTAAGAAACCCCAAAGGCCTGCTGATGAGCTCTTTATCTTCATAAGTGTCTGAACCTTTGCTGCAGCTGGACCACTTCCTACTTACCTTACACTCCAGTTAGCATGCCCTGACATGCCTTCAGCAAAAATAAAATAATTGATATGATGTAGTCTACAATGTGCTGAGCCAGCAAAGATGCTTTCTTGAATGTGCTCCATGCACACAGCTTGTAATTTACCATATTTGTTAGGTTTACAGGCGTTTAAGCTTTTGCACATTCGGAAGCCTTGAAGCTCTGAATGATGATATTTGTTATCCTGCCAGTATGACCTCTTTTAAGGTGGTAATATCTCTTTATCACGTAACCACCCTTCTCTTGGTTAACTTGCATTGAGGGGAGCTGTCCTGCAATCATTACTCATGCGCTCCAGTTTACAGTTTTACCAGCACGAGTCTGTAAATAGGTTTACAACCCACAGCCTCATGTGATGAATGACACAGACACATTTTCCCTCATTTCTCTTTCTTTTCTCCAGAACTGGAAAATTGCTGAGTCATCACTCACACAGAGATTTGTAATTTTAAGCCATTGGTTACTATGCAGAGGCACATGATGTTCTCAAAAAACAATTCAAGCAAAACAGCCCTGCTCTTCACAAGCATTAAAAGCATTTGTTATGATTTCATGAAATCTCCTTTTGACTGTTCGAGGGAAACAAGGTCCAACTGGATCAATGAGGGGATTTCAAAAGTGTAGTTCAATCAACAGTTATGCATTCTTCAGTGGTTATTATATAAGGAAATGGTAATAAACTAAAATATTTGCACATTTTCAGAACACAAAGTCTCAGGCTGCCATCTGACCAGCAATAGTCTGCTGCATGAGTAGAAATAAATGATGGATGTTGTAAAAGAGCTAAATGATAGTGCTGTCTTACATCAAGGTGCAGCGGTAAAAATCTGAAATGTATTTTTGGGAGTAGGGACTGAATTGTGTTTCTTATAAGCACGGCAGTACATAGCTTAACTCCCGTTGAAGAACTCCAGATGACTTCTCCAAACATGTGCTGTCCATCACCTGCACAGAGTAAATACCCCATAAAGGCTGGCCAGCACCAATGACCTGACTCAGAGCTTGTCGTAACTGATTATTTGTCCAAATTATCCACAAGTGTGTGGTGTCAATACAACTATTTCAATGGTCCCAAACCTGCGGTCATAAATATAAAACATGTTTGATATTTACAATCCCAGGTCGGACTGCCTCCAGCAGAATACCCCTAATAACCAATGAGAGAAGCAGACTGAGAACCGGATGTTGCATACTTTTACAGCTCACGAACCTGGGAGCTAATGTAAACACAAATGTACCCTGAGCCATTTGGAATATTGCAAAATGAAGACCAGCCTCTGGAATCATTTACCCACATTCTTTACCTGCATAACAACATCCTGAACACACGCCAGGATGGTCCAGCTGACGACATAAATCGCCCTCCATGTTTGTTTATGTTCTGAAGTCACGTTTGTTCACGCACGTTTCTGTGAGATCTCATGATTGTGGAATCACTACCACAAACGTTAAGTGTGTAGTCTAGCGGTCTTATGGCATCATGTAGTGTGTGTTCAGAGAATTGTGACATTGAAAATCGGTTTAAACTGTCCTAATATGTACGGTCTCCTACTGTTTTGACATATCCCTTCAAAATACACTAGCCTGTTGTATATTATGTCTGTCCCAAAAGCTGTTGATCTGCTGTTTATCAGTTGGGAGTAGAGGAGGCAGCAGCAGGTCTTTACAGACAACAAACACTCTTTGAGTGGGCTGTATTCAGTTTCCTCACTTTGTCCACAATGATTAGACAAAAAGAGCTTATGTTCTCTTGTCTTGGAGAGGATGAGAGATGGTGCAATGAATGATTTTGACAATGTATCACTGAATTAATTCCCCTGATACCATTACAAGCTTATTTTGCATCAGAAAATGCAAGTCCACTGTTTTTTGAATTGTCATTGTTGAGTCAATAATGTGTTTTTTGCGCACAGTGGGGAATTCTTCAGGCTTCTATGAGCCTTGTAATTAAGAAGAGTTGATGATTTTTGGTGATTTAATAGACACATTAAAACAAGTGTTGTGTTTATTAAATCCGCAACTACATTGTGATACCGTATTCATGTGGTAGCAGTTTATTTAAGGCTGAATCTGAAGTGACCTTGTTGATTTATGGAGCTGTACAGTACACTACACAGGCCGCCACAAGGTCATGATATACTTTCTTTCAACTCATTCACATGCATATGATGGCTGGCCCAACATTCCTTGTGTCTGTTTGGAGCATCAGCATGTTCACGTCCTCAAAAAAATAGATAACGTGACATGATCACAAGCTGCAGTGTGAACATGTTCGATAGAGACACAGGGGAATTTACAAGGTCAAAGTTTTGAGGACAAGCTGATAGACCAAGTAACCTTCTTGAGTGTCACCGTGTCTGTTGTTTACATTCTGTACATCTGGTAGCTGTGTACAGTGCAAGCGCTCAGGTGCGCCCCCTAGAGGTATTTTTCAGTAGCATACAAAGTGCATAGCCAAGTATGTGAGCACGTATATCTCCAGCCAAAGAGTGAGCTCATTCTATCTTTTAATCTTTTATCTTATTCGTCATGTAATCATCATACTGTCCTAAAACTGTATTTATATATTAGTTAGTTATATAATAGTTAACATTGAAGTGTGAGAACATGTCTTTAGAAATGAAATTGTTCCTTTGAATGTGACTGAAATACCTGAAAGAATATGAGTCATACTTCTCATGGCATGTGGAGTTCCATGTCAGTAAACACTGCTGTTTTATTCTGAATTATTTCAGGAACTACAGAAAATACTATCAAATGAAGGGCCGAGTCTTTTATCCTGGTGTTTTGGCATTTTTTGTGACTAATTCTGTACGTTCACTTAAGTTTTTGGAGATTACATTTATAGTCTAACTCATCACTCTGCTGTTTTAAAAAGGTTTTTATCTTTGTCCTTGCAGACAGATGAATAGAGCTTCATTAATGCAGAGGCTTATCACTTCTGTTTAAAATCAAACCCTCTCCGGTCGGACAACTTGCACACACCATCAATCCTTCATTCACCCGCCTGCCTCTGACTACACATCACTGCACGGGTAGCTGAATAAAACATGCATGCAGCAGTCGAGTGAACAGATAGCAGTATGAATCCCAGTATGAACATGTGGCTTAAGTTTGTTTACTTAGTTTCCACGCCAAACGGAGAAATTAAAAAGATGCAATTCAATTGAAATGTAGGAGGCTTAGGAAGAAAGCTTATACTATGAAATCTAAGAACAGACCATTTTTACATATGATTTAATTCTCTCTATTGATAACTGTGATGATTTTAATTTATTACTCTGTGTGACTCTCATGCTGACTTTAACCAATCACCTTAAAGGGAAAACAATCATACCTCAATGTTTTTTTCCAAATTCATCAACAGCATCTTTCCTTGCCTAATATTTCTCACTGAATTGGCCGTTGCTGTCATGATACCCTGGGTGTCATTCTAAAGGTGTACAGTTACTTAGACCCTCAGGCAAAGTAACAGCTGGCAGACCTGTAGCTGTGCGTCCTGCTGGTGTTGGACTACAAACACATTGACACTCACCTGCCTGCAAACCAACACCTAAGCAGTGCTCCTCCCCCTTCCTCCCCCTCCTCCTCTCTCTGTGTATGTTTGAGTAATGTGGGAAAATCCTAGTGACAGCCGGAGTGAGCTCCTCCTCTTCCTAAACCATTTGAACTGAGGGGGTGGGGCTAAGTGTACTGTATCATTGAACCTGTGGGAGGCACGTTGAACAGGTAGGCTGAGAGAGGGAAAGACTCAACGACAGCTCCTGGATGTATTTCCTGGTGTCAGCTGAAGCTGGTTTTTAGTAGGGGGATTACAAAAATGCTCATGTTCTGAGTCAGACCTGGTTTGGAGAGCAGGAATCTTTTTGGATTTTGCCTTTTGTGTCTGTCCTGAAAGTCTCCGGCACACACCTGACAGATCCTGGAATCCCTCGGAAAACTCCCCTCGGAGGAGGGAATGAAGTCAGACGGGGAGCAGGGAAAATCTGGTGAGTGAGTAGAAATGTCAAGTGCAGCTGGCCCTCCATGCTTTATCAGATGATAGCTTCATGTGGGTGGTAGTCCTGCACTTTCAAATGTTTCACCATGAAGACAGGACAGTGGCTCGTTCAGGATCTCTGGATCCAGTGGAGACACTGTTTGAGATTTTTAGAGTGAGGAGTGACGTGTTCACGTGTTGGCAGGTGTCATGTCTGCATGTGAGTCACCTGTTATGATGTAGGGCCGTTGGCAGACTTTACCCCACACTGACCTCTCAGTGGTTGTTATTGTGTGAACAGTCTCCACTTACTATTGATTATTCTGCAGTTAGTTGTTTTCAGTGTTAGCTTGATCTGTGACTCATTTGCCTAACTGGATGCAAAAAGTGAGCAGCGAAAGATCACACAGTTAATTTAGGGAACCAGCGTTTGTCTTGTAAAACTGAATATTCAGAATTACTGCGAAGAGGAAAAGCTGTTGCAGGACAGATGTGACGCTGTGCGGTCCAGTTTTTGCCCCCAGTGGGTGGGTGGGGGTTTGCTTCCTGTCAAAGACAAGATCAGACTGTGGGATTTGTAGTGGGAAGTTTGTCCCAACAACAGTGTTTTTATGGTCAAGTAAAAGAGGCTTTGTGTTCTGTTTCTATTGTAAACACTGAGTGTCTGGAGCTGTTGGCTGCCTGAATGCATGTCTCACAAAGGATTTTTTTTGTTTTTTGCTGCATCAGCTTCTGCTCTTTTTTTAACTAGAAAGCGACAGCTGCAAGAACACTATACATTTCCTTCTGGGCTGTTTTGCCTCTAAACACCTGCATTTAAACCCTAACCCTATCTCCATACTGGTAGCTCACCTGCCCTTCAACCTCGCTCTAAAAATAGCCTGAACGCAGAGGTAAAAGTTCACATAACAAGTCAGATAAAAGCCTGTGTTTTCTGCCTGCAGCATAATGTACAAATTCCACATGCTAGAATCCAAGAAATGCAGCATAGCGGTAGGCTAACTGTGCATGTTTTTCTAGTAGGTCATTTAAATCCTTCAAGCCTCACCTCAAGGTGTGGTTGCGACACAATTAGTGGTTTGAAAGCAAATCAAACACCCGGAGGCTATGGATGGCTGTATTTGCCGAACCCTTAACATCTCAGGCGTGGTTATGTAGCTGCAATTGTTCTGGGTTACGTCTCTCTGTCTCACATTTCTGCGACAGGCTCTAGTGTTTAACTGTGAGGTCATTTATGGTCTTCCTTTAGAAACTAACACTGGACAACACTAGCAATGTAGTCATTATTCCTTGTTACCATGACTGCAGATAATGTTTAATCATAGCTGCTGTCGATGACATCCCAGCAGAATAACAGAGACATTAGACGTTTCTCTTCTTCTCTGTGTTAAACTCACATCAATCCCTCAGTTTCTCAGGCTGCCAGTCAAGACACGACACCCTAAATCATTTCAGATTAGGTTGCTCTTTTTTGTCTCACGGCTGTCACTCAAACAAAAAGCAGTGTTTTCAGATGAGTGACGTGATGTCAGAGGAGGCTTAACCCTGTGGATTAACACCTTCTGTGAACCAGGCCGTAAAACACACGCTGTTGTTAGTTTTCCACAGGACAGCCTGTTACTGTCTCACTGATGTGACACACTCATGCCTGTGTATGTGTGTGTTCGTGTACCTGCTTTTAATATGCACACGGACAAATGCGTATGTCCACCTGTGCATACATGTATGTCACTCACCACATGGAAGCATCTGTGGTTATTCCAGACAGCTCAGTTTGACAGCGTAATTGCAGGAGAGGCTGAGTTTAGGCCCGGCTGTGTAATTGCTTTGTTTTAGTGACTGTGCTGCAGGTGAATGCAGCAAGCATCTCCCTTGGGTGCTAGCTAGTTTCTCTTCACTGTGGCAGACAGACAATTTGGAGTGAGTTAAAGAAAATCAGGTGGATGTCAGAACCTGGTAAAGAAACAAGTCACAAAGTAACAATCATGGGCCAGGGTGAGTTAGATTTGCCACTATATGTTACCACTATGTGATTCATTAAGGCTGGCCTGATTCCTCTTTAATACACTCCATCCATCCCTCTCTTTTTGAACATCTTTGCATAACCAAGTGTAAGCAAAGAAGAAAAACTCAGATAAACTTGGCTTCTTACTTACAAATCAAACTCATCCCACTGTTGGCTTCTGTTTCCAAACACTCTCTTCTCTCCTCTGCTCATTAACTATACATGGATGAAAGACAGAACTTGGAGCCTGTAGGCCTCTGAGAAGGTATCTCACAATTGCTGTAGCAGAATTTTTACAGACTTACAGTTTTTTTGGTTAAAGTTTTCAGTCGCCTCACGCTACTCATTTTGAAATCTAGGGACAAATTTAATTCCTGCTTATTTCAGTCCCAACATTTTATCAAGTATCTCTAATGGCAGCTATGGGTTTCTGGCACCTCCGTACTCCAATATGTCTGTGAAATAATTAGGAACTTGGCTTGACTTTTTCATAGCTGGCAGTTTTTGTTTCTGGAAAACAGAGTTTGTTTGTTGATGTGAGCTTACTGTTGGTTTGAAGGAGCAGAGGGTTTAGTCACAGGGGTAGAAGGTAGAAGGCACCTTACATAGGTAAACCCAAAGTGTGTGTGCGTGTGTGTGAAGACTCATCTACAGTTTGATGAAATATCCATGGTGACACAGTGTGTGCCCTTCCATTTGGCCCGGCCTAAAAATAACTGCACGGTCAGCCTTCAGCACCAAAGGTCATTTCTCTACTCTACACACACACACACAAACACACACACACACACACACGCAGGCACGTAGACTTACCTTGTCACACAAGCATAAGCACTCACAGTTAGCGCTTTTTTCATCAGGTAATCGTTATCATTTATCCATACCCAGTATTGAATTTGAATATGTTTCCACAGACTTTCTGTTCAATGTTTAATATCTTCTGTTGCCTAAATATCGCTCTTTCTGCCTGACTTCCACTTATGTACAACAAGACTATTCTCTAAAAAACAACAGTTTATTTGTTTGCAACATGCTCGATTACAGCACATGAGGAAAATGAGGTGAACATAATAACACAATGACTGCTTTTGAAACTGCCTACTGTACGAGTAGTACGTACTGATTTGGCCAACATTCAGCATGTAGAATGTGAACAAGAGCAACATATGCAGAATGCAAAAACTACCTGGCTGTTGTTCTGATTACGGGAAAATGTCTCACTATGCAACTGACCATTCTCCCTTGCATACTGTTTCCTAGAATACACAGTGCTCCTCAGTTTTGTTTTAGGCGTTTTTCTGTGATTCACTTGATTTCTCCTTCTTTAATTTGTTCTATCTTTTTTGTATGTGTATGTACTTTTCAAAAGAAATAGCTGTGATTCACTTGATTTAGCAGCTTGTAACAGTAGTCTTCTCTCAGCCCACCGTGAACGTGTCTCTACTGGTGTTACGGTTTTAAAAGTGACCCTGTAAACTGGAGACCTTCAGCTGAATGTAACAGTGTTTGTGGAGTTTACACAGCTGTTGAAACATAGAGGGAGTTTTAAGATTCATTATCCTCATCAGATAAGTATTTAATGATTGTCTAAAGACTTTTATGAGGGATGCATCCGGCTGAAAGTCGGCAGTACACAGGGTTGCGTTTTAAACCAAAACACCGGTGATCTCTGCCACGGCCTTTTGAGTTAAAAAGATTTTAAAGCCGTGTTGGAACGGTTATGCTACTCGCGGTTATCTCCTCTCAAGTGTTGATTCAGTGAATCCATCTGTGATGAAATACAGCACGATCAAAAACAGTGCAAGCTAAGTCTCTTCCTTGCTAACAGGCTAACTGTTGTGCTGCTTACAATGATACCTGCCTGCCCATCTGCTTCTATGGTGTCATCTGTGATTAATGGCATTTGTCTTTATCCTACTGCCCTCTACTGGTCTGGTGGTGTAGTGCCTTTACTTTTTATTTCCTCCATACGTCACTGGCCTGATTTGCACAATCTACATAGGACTTCTGCCCTGTGGTTGAAACGCAGACAACAATGGGGGGCACAGGAACCTTTTAGTTCTGGGTAAAGTAGTTCTGGGGGCTGAAAGACATTTACTTGGCTATTGTTTACTTCCGCTTTCCGAAACTGAAAATCCACTGATGCCTGATCCATGCTTGTAGCTTCCTCTAGACATGGTTCCATACAATGACTAAGTCATGACATGTTCCCAATCACATCATAACACCAGCACAGCTCATCAAGCATAACCACGGCAGCAAGTATTGCCATGCCTGATGTGACCAATTAACATGCTCGTCATGTTTCCCTTCATGTTTAAGCTGTCCAGACTCAAAGCACCAACATCAGCTTCTATCTGCAGAAAGCACCTCAGCAAAGCAGCAATTTACCAGCATAGAAACCTCATTCAGCAATGCACACATATAGTTATCCTCCGTAATAAGCAAATAGTGCATGATTCTGCAATTACAATGCCCTGGAATTGGCTCTGTGTTTATTCTGGCTGCATCTATTCTCCATTAGAATACTGCTAACCCAAAATAATGAAGGGTAATAAATAGCATGGAGCTAATATCACGGAGAGGATAGTTGTCAGCCTGGACCTTCATTATCACTTCTGTGGACGAGTTGCCATTTTGGCTCATTTGCAGTCACTTGTCTAAGCCTGTTGTATTTTTAATGGCTCCATCCATCCATCATTGTATCAAGCAGCAATCTTATCGGCTTTCCAACCGTCTGTCCCTCATGACCCGAGAAGCGCTGCCTCCAGTTTCGTGGAAACTCCTCTGCTAATCTCTATAGCAAAGAAATCTGAAAAGCTGTCCGGTGTATCTGTCCATCTGCAGCCTGAGAAGACAGTAATCTCTCTGTTTGTGTGTGTGTTTTTTTCACATCATAGACGGGAGACAGACTTTAAAACAAACACAATGTTTGGATGGATTACTGTCAATTCTGCACAAGAACAGGCTGTGAGAACGGAAGAGAGGGCTGTTTGTGTAACTGAGTAAAAGGATAGCAGAAATGAAGAGGATTGGAAATCTTTCATGGCCAGTTCTCTTACAAAGTTAGACCTTCAGAGTGAGGAAAGAGAATCTGTACTGTTTTTATTGCTCTTTAGTTTTAGTAACTGCATGTTTGTTTCAAAGAGAGCTCCATTTGCACGCTGGCATCTTTCTGGGAACAGAAGTGCAAGTTCTGGCGAGTCCGGCTGATACCATCCACAGTCAGGCGAGAGGCTTATAAGCCAGCGGACGCAGATTGTGGCGGAATGCGGCTGAGATTACCGCCTATCTTTCTCTTTGATCCGTTTTCTGCTCACTGTCGAAGCTCTGTTCTAACCCCGCTCTAGCACAAGTTCAGCCCACATTACTCCAAGGACCTGGAGCATGAAATAGGCTTGCCAGCATGTGGATGTCAGATTCTGTGATGTTAAAGCGCAGACTTCTTGATCGACACTGGCTGTCTGAGAGGGAGGGAGTCATGTGGTGAGTGACACCCCCCATTTAAACGCCTTTGATGTGAATTAATGCTGACGGCCTCATTTTCTGTGGATCTCAGGATGTAGTTTGTGCGGTTATTGCATCTAGTCAGGCCTTCAAACTCCATCAGGGTTGAGAGGAACTCGAATAATTGATGCTCATTTATTTGAAAACAATCTTTTCACGTTAGGCTTTCAAGTTTGAGGAGTTGCTGCTTTTCTGTGATTATTTTTTTATGTATATTGTCAAGTTCTGAACAAAATGTGAGGAAAAACAAAACATTGGGAGACACATGGAAAGTATTAGAAATATTAGACAATTTAAAGACTAAAAAATGTCCCATTTACACCTCCAGTAAGTGCATAGAAGGAAATATAAGAAAGCAAGAGAAGAAGAAACTCTTGAAGACGGTCCTGTTTTCAATACACTTTATTAAACGTACAATGTTTTAGTCCTTAAACCTTCATCAGGTAGGGGACCTCTCTTTTCAGCAGTATCAAAGATTCAATCCTTATTCAAGCCTGCTAAAAGTTTCAGTAACATCTTTATAGACTCTTTTTTATAATCCTCCACTTTGGAGCAATCACAAGTTTATTTGAAGCTGAAGACCACTGGGACTGGAAGCCTGCCTTTTCACTGGTGTGCTCATCAATAAATTGCAATCCATTCCCATATGTGTTCTCCTGAATACCAATCTCTTTTCATCACTGTCTGCGTTAATACAGAGCATTAGATCCTGATTTCTATGATGGAGTGCCCCAAGGCAAGGTGTTGTCCTTTTCTTTTTTCTTCTTCTACAGTTTTCATCAGGCGTGACCCCGTCATCTCCTCGGGCCATGCAGGGAGATTGTTCTGCTCAGGAGAATTGACTGGCTAATCCAGAGCAAAGCACTCCCAGACAGAGCAGACACTGCAGGCAGCCTTCATCAGTCAGGGCTCAGGCGTTGCTACCGTCCTGAACCACTGATGAATATGCTATCAATGGTCCAGAAAGACGAGAGAGTGTGTGTGAGCCAGAGACAGACACATACTCTGACTTTTATTAGTGACTTCAGCGTCTCATTCGAGATGAATGGCTCTATGAAATATATTTTTTCAGCTCCTCCTGAATGAGGTGACCAAAAGTGCACATGTGCTTCCACTTCTTTGAGGACCTGAAACCTTAAATGACATATTTCACCTTAACTGCAGATCTATTGCCCCTTATTTTTACCTATGATAATCACACATTATCTGTTTAACACTAGAATGTCCTTAATAATAAAAATCATAGGGAGCCAGCTGTAAAAACTTATAGGATTACATTAGTGTGCTTGCAAGGTTTAGCTCTAGTGTAGAGCACCCCTGGATTAGACTTCTGGTCTATTTATGAACCCTGTATTTAATGCATCCACTACAGATTTTTGGGGCCAGTTTTAGATTACGTTCACATTTTTGTGGGAATTGACATAAGTGAAAATCTAGCATAGTGTGATGGGTTGAAGATCAAAAAAGCCTTGGAATTACTTGTGTACGTTCACTTGAAGAGGAAAAAACTCCCACAGGACTCCGAAGTAAAACTGATAAAACAAATTCCTTTAATCCACAGTTTTGTTAAACAATCTTACTGGATGTTCAAAGTCAAGTTTTCCTAAACAAAGAATTGTAATACTACGGTAAAGAAACCATGTGGCTCAGTCCTTGATTGATCCTCAACTGTCTGCCCCAGTCTCACCCTACGGACACACGCAAGAGCTCTCTTTCTCTTAAAGGGACAGTAACATACTCACTGCTGACAACAGTACCATACTGCCTTTTAACTTTACAAAACATCCACATGAATTAAATGAAATTACTTTTAGCTGACTCAAACATATTTTATCACTTAACTTATACAATAAAATCACAAATATGAAGATTTACTGTAAACCCAAAATTGTTAATTATTTATTTTACCTTTAATATGCCTAAACGTAACTTGGCCCTCACACATAGGATAAAAGAATAGAATAAAACTTTATTTGTCCACAATGTGGAAAAGGTTCTTCAGCAAGTCACACAATGACCCGAGTCACAAACAATACAACATTCAAAGACAAGACACCAAGAGAGCACCCTGGGTTCTTCCCATCATCAGAGTCACAGACAACATAATTCACAAACAAATAGAACAATATTTAAAAGATGTAAAATGTTTAGGTCATTACCTCATAAACAGCCTGAAATAAAAAGCAACAGATCATTGAGTCATTGGCATCTCTACCGGGTTCGATGACTTTCTTTAATTCAGAAAACACAGAAGGAACGTCAGTGAATGACTAAAAGTTTGGAATTTGCATTTCCCTGAATAAACCTACTTTATGTGATGGTGTCATCTACAGTTACAGTGCAGCCACTGTCCTCCTCTGTCCTCCTCTGTCCCTGTTTGTGTTTCACTTTCACATTACAAATGAAAAGTCATGCTGAGAATGCCGTCAAGAGATAGTTAAGGCTGGGGTCAGCTGAGATCATTGACCAAGCTTGTAAAATGACTATTGGCTGGTTTTAAATCATAAGGTGTGTTACAACTCGTCGCAAAGTCAGCTGGTTTGTTCCAAACTCTCAGGTGGTTGGTAACATTTTACAATACTGGTACAAATGTTTCAGTGAATTAATGCTGAATTCATGTTGAAGTAAAGCATGACTCATGATGAATATCTGTATGAATTAGTAAGAGATGCACTATAAATTCCTGTTGTTCACAATAAATTAATGATCATGTCACTGACTTCATGTCATGACAACATGTGTAATATTAGTGAAGGTATGATAATTAACAGTTGCTTCATACATCAATTCATGTATGACCACATTTTCTGAACATACAAGGTTTCTTTAGGACCACATGTAAATAGCATCTCAAATGGAAAAAAACTTGTATGTCCAGCAAATGTGGTTATACATACATTATTGTATGAAGTAACTGTTAATTATCATACCTTAACTAATGATGTATTAAACATGTTATCATGACACAAAGTCAGTGACATGATCAAGTGTTACCAGGTGGTTTAAGTGCTCCAAAACACTGAGAAAACATCCACACTAACAACTTCCTTTAGAGCACAGTGGTATCCACAGAGACATTTATAATAGATGATTGCTATGTGAATGTTGAAAAACTATATTAAATAGTACAATGTTGTCTCAATCTAAACTCATGGTATTCAATTAATTTGGAATATTTCTCTTCAAACTATTAAAACATTATCCACCCACAGCATGATTAGACACTCTCTGATCATTTATTTACACTAACGTAGTTAAATCCACCAGGAGCAAGCATTGGGGAGAAAATAGGAAAACAGAAAAAATTCAAAGAAATCTAGAAAAAAAAACCCATCTAAAATGTTAAGTAATGATATTTGCTGTAAAAAGTTGAGACTCCATTAGTTTTATGATACTTTCAGGGCCAGTAGAAAAGTTTCAAAGTGAAGCATCATTGAGGATTCAGTTTGTCCGGTGACTTTTTGTGTCCTGAGGACAAATAGCATCCTTTGGGAATGAAAGGTCAGATAATGGCTGCTGTTTGTGTACATGCCTGCAAAGGGCAAACATTAATCAGTATCCCATCATGCATTCAGTAATGTTTGGCCGTTTGCATGTAACTATCTGAGTTTGTGTGCAGGCAATTACTGCTATTTAATTTAAATTCCATTTGTAACATTGTATATATCTAAATTGTATTCTAGCTTTATTAATCTATTTTATTTTACTTATTTTTATTTTATTTTATTTATTTTTATGTTATTTTGTTTTTATTTTTTTGTTTTTATTTTTATTTTTATTTTTTACTTATCTTTTTTTTTTCTTTTTTTTTTTTTATCTTATTTTGTACTTATTGTACTTATTTTGTACTTATTGAAACTTCTTTCTTGATTGTACTTATGTCTGGGTTGCTGTAACAACTGAATTTCCCCCCCGGGGGATCAATAAAGTAATATCTTATCTTATCTTATCTTAATTGTTCCAGCTGAGTTTAAAAAACCAACAACTTATTGAAATACAATCTATAGTTGTTGTTGTGTTTGTATTTGCTTCTGTAAAGCAAAGCACACATTGTGTGCATTGGATTTTCAACATCTCTACGAGTCAATTTTCCATCACAGTTAACTGTTTATAAAATCTATGAAATTCATAGGAAACAATCATTACAGGGAAATGGAAGCACAATGGAAGTGCAGTAGCCTGAGGGCTCTTTTGCTTCATTACCAACTGCTGATTCTCATGGACTTCAGGGACGTTGACAACTCTTCAATGTAGTGAGTCCCCAGGTGACATGGAGTTATAGCTTTATTGATATCCTAGAAGATTTGGGGCTTTTGAGAAAACATTTGGGTCTTGAGCCGAGGTAGCCGAAGTGGCTGCTCCCCCAAACCGCCGATGGCTGTACTGCAAATATATCATTCTGAATGGGAAAGGTGAGGTTGCATTGGTAGTGAGTCTACTGCGTTCTTTCAGTTTTGAAAGTGTTGACCCAGGATGTGAAACTATCGACATCACTGAGCATGTTATACATTTATTTGGTAAAGTGATGGCTTGATTGTCTCCACAGGCACAGGAAACCCTAAGATCTAAATCTGATGACCATAGTGAGGTACATCACAAATGAGCATGTACATCAGGGAAGGGCACACATACTGTATTACTCTACAGATCAGTGATGCTTTTGTTTTCCATGGAACTTTTTTTGTGTGTTTTTTCCCATACTCCCTTTTAGTGTCACTTACTGCAAATCTTTTCCACAGAAAATGTAAACAAAGAACACTGAATTCAGGCCACTGTATTTTCAATACAGAAAGGAACAGTCTTGCGACTGATGGTCCTGTTTGCTTTTGTCATGTATGTCATGAGCTGTTTTCACACGTGCACCAAACTCCTGAAAATTTTCCAAAATTGTAGGCATGGGTTGCTTGTGTGAATGGAAATGACAGAATTTTTCACTTCGACTTAACCTTGACTTTTCCTGCAAGCCCCACAGTGACATTGCGGCAAGTGGGCAGGGTTAATGATGTGTATATCAAGCAATTGTGAGTGAGCGGTGTGATTTCTCTATTCTACTCACTGTTGCCAACTCCTCAGTGAGGAAAGTAGCTATTGGCTGTCCTCAAAGTTGCTAGAAGTCGCTAAATGACGTCATCACTTAATTTGCATAATTTACATTATGATGGACGCTGCAGGAGAGACGCATAACATTGAGGGAGAGACGAAAAGAGGTTAAAAAACACCCTAAATATGTTTATTACTACACTTAGGAGCCTACAACAAATGAATGTTTTATTGTATACAATCTACATTAATTATCTAAATGGACCAAAAAGAGACAATAGGCGGGATCAGCCAGCTGCGTCTTCGTCAATGCGTGATACATTTGCAGTCTGGATGCAGAGAGATGAACGCCTCCTGCTCTGAATGCAGCTAGGAGGGACTAACAGCAGCATCCACTGCTCGTTGGATAGAGTAAGAACGATACATGCTTTCACATCAGTTTTCAAAAGTCTTCATTTAAAACCAGAAAAAGTCGCTAGATTTGTCGTTAGTCGCTTCTTTGAAAAAGAGTCGCTAGAGGGATTTGAAAACTCGCTAAATATAGTGACAAAGTCACTAAGTTGGCAACACTGATTCCACTTGCCGGCATGTCCCTTTCTACTCTTTCAACTATACTCCAAACATGTCCATTACACCCAGTGTTAATGTAAAGGCAAAAACTGTCTTCATACTGTCGGACTCTTGGATACCTTGAAAATATTACATTGTGATTTTTCACATCATCCTCAGTAATAATGTCTGTCTTTTTCATTACCAGGTATAGACTCCTTAACATAGCCTTGGGATAATAGATTTTGCTAATATGATGAATACAAAGTACATCATTTTGAAATTTGGAATGAAGCACTTTTGAAATCGTAGAGGTTTTGAATTTGGCACAAGATAGAAATAAACATAACTGAGGAGAGTACCAGGGGCACCTCCGATTCCCTTTGTTCAGTGTGCTTAAAACTGGAGCTGCTTGTTTGCTTTTGCCTTATCATCTGCTGTTGCCTGTATGTTACATTTTTTGTATAAAAAATCTGCAAAAGTGCACATTTTATTTATCATAAGTATGTCCTAAGGAGTGCTGTGAAGGGTTAATCTTTCAACCCAGCACGGCATCTGTGAGTGGGTCTTAGAGAGAATGTGTTTGGATATAATTATTCAAGCGGGGCCATGGATGAGTTGTTAAGTCCAAAACAAATAGGAGGATGTGGGATGTTGCCTCCCGTCATGAAAGCACTTGCCGCTCACATTCTTGATCCTGATTGCTCTTTCGTTCTCTTATTATTCAACCCATTCCTGACTTCTGTTGTTCCTACTTTCACTTTTCATATGTGCTGAAGAAATGATGTCAGAGTCCAGCTGGTGCTGCATGTATTCACAGCACTGTCCTGCCGTTATATATGGATTCTGGATTTCTACATGGGAATGTATGTTTGGAAGAAATCTATTAGGTAGCACTGCAGGAGGTTTGTCATTTCATGATGTGTTGAATGTGCCAGAGGGGATGTTATATTGCGGTAATATATACGCAGCACACACACATAATGTACCTAAATCATGTAGTTATTGTACATTTCTTATCTAGATGTATGGGGAGAGTTATTGTGCCTGCTCTATTATTGGTAGATTGTTACACAGCCTCCATACAGTGCGTATGTATTGTGCAGTAGCACTGCTCTATACGTCAGGCCCCACGATGTCCTAACTTTGCCAGCTGGCTGAATACATTTTGGTGGGAACAATTGGCCCGTTAATTGATTTTGTCTCCAGTAACAAGCAAAAGTTGAACCTCGCCCCATCTTTCCAGCCTGAAAAGGGAGAAGCAATCTAAAAATTTCTCCCCTCTAGACACATACTGTCACTCCCTATCAATTTTCGACCTCCAATCCCGCTCCAGCCAAGTCCAATTTCAGCTGCCTTGTGGCCACTGGACTCTTTGACAGATTCTTGGACTTTTTGCAACTTCAGTTTCTGAAAACGTCTGTTTGGTTGAGAGACTCTGAGAATGACATGGAGACAGGCAGAGGTGCTCATATTGACAAATAGGTGCATCATCAAAACAGGAGCCCCAAAGACTGAATAGTCTTTACAGACCCTA
Source organism: Notolabrus celidotus (assembly GCF_009762535.1). Taxonomy (NCBI): domain Eukaryota; kingdom Metazoa; phylum Chordata; class Actinopteri; order Labriformes; family Labridae; genus Notolabrus; species Notolabrus celidotus. Next base: position 14,761,868 of record NC_048282.1, on the reverse strand, counting down.
AAATAACTACAGATTTCAAGACCTGCAGTGAAATCTCATGGTCCCAAAAGTGTTCATACATTGAAAGAAGCCATACTGTCATACTAAAAAAAGTCTATTTTTTACCTCCAAAGTTTAATCTCTTCTTTGCCACATTAAATCCAGGAGAAGGGATGACAAATTTTGTGTCTCCAGAGAATTGCTGATATTTGGGAACCATTTTCCACGCTGCTGCAGCTGTTATACAAAGGGTGCTCGGTTATTTAGGAAGACAGTTTCAGCCATTTTGCTTAAATCATACAGATAGGAAATGACACTGATCAGATTCATAATTCACTGTTACCAACTGCACGTCAGCTGATGCATGGTCGCTATTATGCAAATGCACACATTTAAGCAGCCATTTACATCAGCGGCTGAGGATGGAGATTTTATTTACTGTTTCGATGAATCATAATAACTAGAGGCGAGCCCCTTTGGGGAATTGGAATGGGATGGAGGCAGAGATGGAGGGGGGGGTCAATGAATGCACATATTTTCCGCAGATCGAGTCGGAGACGAGATCAGTTGTCATTAGCCTCAGTTTAATCTCTGTGGTACTTCACAGTCGCATAAAACTTCAGTCAGAGAGACACATTAAGCCTGGGCTATTAAAAGAAACTCCCCTGTTCACAGATTTATCGATTCATTTGGTTTAGAACCAGGAAATGCAAAAACAAAGCTAATGCTTTTACTAGCAAAACAGCTCAGCTGCATTTAGAATTTTAAATGATCTTAACAAAGGTTTACTCATTGACTTTTTGCTCATTTTTAATTATACCTGTGTATAACAGTTTTCTTCTTAAAGCTTTTTTTTTTGCCACTGCCTTCCTATCTTAGCTCATTTTAACTCGCTTTAAATGCAAATTTCAATTTTATTTTAACACTTTTCTAATTTTCCTTTACTTTTCTGTTTTATTATATTTGTAATTTTAATTGTGTTCTTTTGTGCTTGTCTGAATGTCTCCAATGCTTTTAATGTTTTAATGTAAAGCACATTGAGTTGCCCTCGTGTATGAAATGTGCTTTACAAATAAAGTTGCCTTGCCTATTTCTCTGCAACTTTTGGTTAAACTCAAAACAGTGCAAGTGTTATTTTGCAAAATAACAATTATTTGATTAACATTGTGACAACATTAAGGATGTCAGATCAGTTATTTAATCCTCAGAGATTTTTCTGTCAAATCTGTAGCTACCCTTGCTTTTATACTGTACTTTAAATCAAAGTATTTTCTCATTGTTTAGCTGCAGACATAGATATTTTGTACAGCATGGGTCTTTTTGACCAAAAAAAAAGATTTTTAAAATACAGGACAAAAATATTTGTCTTGAAAAAATATCTGTGAGGAGAAAATATATAGGCTGCCTATGTCAAGCCGTGGGGAACAGGTGTTGCTGGAGGCTGAGTTAACAGCACAGAGGGAGCAAACATCCGACCCTGATACAGCCTCTCATCCCTGTGAGTACTGAGGTTGTGGTAGCAACCAACAGACTCACAGGGCTGCAAACTACAACACAACCCTGTGTGCTCCCAGTCCTACACACTGAAAGAAACATCTCTTTTTGTGTTTGTAACTCTTTCTTTTGTTTCTCTTCACAAAGAGAAGTAATTAAGTCCAGAGGTTTTTGTTGGATTTACAGTCTTCTTTTGATTCAGTTAATCCTTTTAGTGGAAAAATACACAAGGTCATTGTTTAACATGAATCAATGTAGTTTGTTTTGCAATATATACTCAATGCATGGCTTAAGTAATGGCATTGTTCTGGTACTTCATTCTTCCAGAACTATCAGCAAAGAAAGACATCATTGTACACTTCCTGTATGGACTAAATCCATAGAAAGAATGAAAGTTGTGGTGGGTGCTGTTTGAAAAAGTCATATATGGTGAGACAGAATGTTGGTTTCTTCACACTATATACAAACAATAAATAAAAAGGCAAACATGGATAGAGGCAAAACTAACAATTTGATACTAGTTACAAGATAACAGCATTAATTTAAGCATACAGGCATGCTGGATAATGTGCATCAGACTTTCCGTGACACAAGCGTAGCTGGGGGGATCCTCCGTGGGAATTAGCTGCACACAGTCCTGGAGGGGAGATTGCACTTATCAGGAAGCTCCCACTCTGACTGTCATTAGTAATGCAGCACATGCATATACAGCTCATGCTTCTTGCCAGCCGAGAGACGATGCGGACATTGAAAAATGGGTGGCTGTCTTCACTCCTCGCCACCTCCCCCTCCCTCCACTTCTGCCTGTCTTATCTAGAGTGCTCCAGCAGTGTGCTTGTCTGCAGAAAGACGGAAAAGACAATAACATATCCGTTTCTCTCTCACTCTCTCTATTAACTACCTTGGCATACTCAGACAGCTAATCTTGCATTCCCTATCAGGCATGGTGAGAGTCCTCTTACTGGTAAAGCAGAGCAATTTACGTAGACCACCTGGTTGTTTTGACACGTAACTGAGGCGCTTCACTTTAAAAGACAGAGCAGTAGTATGAGGATGTAAAACTGTATCTGCTATACTTTAGCTGCCTAGCTACCCTGTAGAGGGGTGTAGTCACTTTGTTAAGATGTCTGTCAGACTCCTTGGTACTGTAAAAGGACATTTGCCATAAATATTTAGAAATAAGCTAAGGCAAGGATACTCATTCATATACTTTATTTCATTCTCACAGTCTTTTCAAAGTGAGTCAATAACATGAAACATGAAAACACTAATTTAGAGGCTTAAAAAGATCATTTATGTTGACTCTTTACTGGTTGGTTAAAAGGATGTACCTTCGAAGAAACCCCAGTGAGATAAACAGGTGAAAATGCAAGATAACACCATTAAGAATAGATAGGTATCCTTTTCTCAGCTAATTTAGAAAAGATTACAGAAAATAACTTTGATCTGCTGTTGAGGAAAATGTCATTTCATGTTCATCGAAGGGCATCACTGTTTCCATCTTTGAGAGAAAGATAATTCTCTGAGAATTAAATGTATTCCTAAATCTTACTTCTCAAATCTTTCCCTATACATATTCCTGTGCAGGGGCGTAGCAAGTAGTGGGCAGGGGAGGCATGAAGCCCCCTTAAAATCTAGTTGGCCACCCCTAAATCCTCAAACTATGATTGGCTATAGGTCTTGTCACAGGCGTGTGACGCATGTGATAATCAACTATTTGGACTGTGCTGAGCTTTCTTGGCATTTCAATGTAGCACACTTTCTTTAGTTGGCTAGTTTAGTTTAAAGGGATACCATCGTAGGAGACAGATAGAGCATATAAACATCAATCAATCCATCTTTATTCGTATAGCCCCAAATCACAACAAATGTTATCTTAAGACGCTTTTACAAACATAGCATAGCAGGTCTAGATCATACTCTATGTTAAATTATTAACAAAGACCCAACAATCCAGTCCCCTCTTACTGACGGGCTCGATCTTATCTAATCTTAATCCACCATGTTTTAGTATTTAGCTAGTTACAGCGGCAAGGACAAACTTCCTTTAACAGGCAGAAACCCCAAGCAGAACCAGACTCATGCTAGACAGCCATCTGCTTCAACCGAGTTGGGTTTGGAAAGAGGGATAGAGGAGAATAAGAATGAGAGAGTGCGATGATAGTGATGAGAGGAACCTACAAGACAATGGAGAAACATATGCTACACATGTATGTACATGAGCACACATGTTTCATGCAGCTCCTGTAAAAGTTGGTCTCACAACTGGGCCACCCCAGGCAATAAAGTTTGGACACACCCCTGTTCCTTTGTAACACCTGCAGATGCAACACATTTCTTTGCAGCAGGAAGCAACCAAGGATGTGTATGAAAACCACTTTAACTCCCAGTGGACAGAGTTGGTACGGGAAACATATGAGACAGTAATAAAAGAAATAACTGAGTTTTCTGATGCAGGACTTTTATACAAACTGTGATTTTTATTAATGGTTTAGCTATTTAAACTAAAAGCCACATTTTCAACACCCTTGCCCTCTATTTATGGGTCCCTGTTCTGCTGCCTTTGCACAATCAATAAATGCAAACTTAATGAATAAGTAATCGAGTCTGTGACTATTATAGGATTTTTAAACACCAATGAACTGTATCATGCAGTGGGTTGTTTCTTGAACAGGCGAGCTCTCTGGTTTTCCAATAGTGGCGTTGCTGCCTGAGTTGCTCTGTAAAATGTGGTTCTATTATCAGGTCCATTAAGTATACCTCCGTGTAATGACACTCCACTCGCCTACGTTTTTCTGTCGCCCCCGTCTCCTAATAACCTCTTTTACATTTCATTTTCGTTATTTGGCGGGCAGCCCTTTTTCTCAGCCACTTACATTTAGTCAGTGAGCACAAATTAGAGGGCACGAAAGCCGCGGGAAGCAGGTGTACGCTTTACAAGCAGTGAACTGTCTTAAAGGGTCATTTTTTTGAAATGCAAAGGCTGAAAGGATCCATGTGGTGCTAAATGTATGAAACCAAGGCTGCAAATATTCTCTATTATAATTTGTTTTCAATGCTTGTTGTAGCACAAGACCAACTCCAGTTCCTTTGTGTCGCATATCATTCATGGTTGTATTTGCTGAATGGGGAGATGGGAGAATAACAGTGATGAAAGCAGCGGGAAATTAACTGTCAGTGTCATGGCAAGATTAAAGAGACATGCTTCATTCATACATGAGTCAGTGTACAATCTTAAGAGCATCATTTTAGCCGGGACATTTTAACCTGCTGCATGAAATGTACAGCTGATCATTTTTTCTTCGAATAATCATTTAGAAATGTTTCAATATGCAGTATATGCAAACATGTACATGTAAACCATGTGGGATCATTTACTGAATTAACTAGCATTGTTGGAGCTCCTTCTAGCTCTCCGTGTTCACCCCTATTATCCATTTTCACACTTCAAAATAATAATGATCCTACCCTTCACTGAAAAGCCACAGAGTTGTCCGTATTCTGTCTTTAATCTGTCGTTTCCTTTCACAGTACTTTGTCATATTCTGTCCTCCATTCTCACTTCTCCCATTCATCTCTGATTGATTCTATTTCTCTTTTTTTAGAAAGTAATATTGGAGCTGGGATATGAGTATGAAGTGTGATTTATGCCAGACACTTGATAGTGGCGGCCCCCCCACCCTCTGCCCCCAGGATGCATGAAATTGAGCAGAATGACTCGTCTCTTCCTTATATAAATTACTCTCCATATGCTCCATCTAGACAAACGCATTCAGAGTGCAGAAAACGACTTATTTTTAGATTAAATATTTCTCCTGAGAATTGGTGTAAGAAATGGAAGAGTGCTTCTTTTTTGGTTGTGGCTTGTTTTATAAGTGCGTCGTCCTCCCTTTGCTGCTGATACTCTGAAAACACTTTGAAACATTTTTTCAGTGAGTCAAATTGGGAGGAAAAATCCATTCCTCCCTGCTGCTGTTTTCGTGGCATTGTTTGCTTCTTTGTGACAACGCTGGGGAGGAGCTCTTTAAAGCATCACTCTCTTCATTTTAAATGCAGGCACCCTGTTTCTGCTTTCACAGAGCGGGATCAACAGGCAGCTGCTAAGAAAGATTTCATTAAAATGTGATATTCTTGTCTCTACTCATCCACTGGACACCATCCCCTCTGTGTTCAGAAGTACTGATGGTAATTTTGGCACTGCTGTTATCTCTGTCACAAACTCCTACTGTGAATCCTACTTAAACATCATGTAGTGATCCAATGCCAACACACATCTAAGGTTGAATTCCGGTTTGCACACGGCCCTTCTCCTGCAACTATTTCTGCTCTTTGGCTTTAGAACTGATCACTGTTAATGTTCTTTGGCAAAAATACTGAGTTCTCCCGGTGATATATTTGGCAGTGTTTTGTTGTCAGTTTGCTATAGCATCATTTTTGCTCTCTGTGTTGTAGTCCTGCTGCGCGAGGAGGTGGCCCAGCTCCAGGAAGAGGTGCACCTGCTGCGGCAGATGAAGGACATGTTGAGTAAGGACCTGGAGGAGACCCAGGGAGGCTGCTCGGCCGACGTGCTCTCCGCCACCGAGCTCCGTGTGCAGCTGGCACAGAAGGAGCAGGAGCTGGACCGAGCCAAGGAGGCTCTGCAAGGTAAGGATGTCACTGTTAACAAGAAAGAAAATATGCACAAGACATTATTCTTTAATCATTTTATGCCCAACTTCTGTTGGCTACTCCTCGTTCCTGCTGAGAGAAAACCTGCTAGTTTCTTGTTGCCTCATTGTGAACATAAGTGTGTGCAAAATGTGGTTAATGCTGCCCATTGACTCCATTATAGTCTGTTAGCATAGGGAAATGGATGCGTTTTTAGACGATGAGAGCAGACACTGATGCTTGGATTTTTCAAAAATTCTGCAGGTAAATAACAATACTAGATTTCAACTGCACCACCCTCTACCCTAATGTTCGCACACAACAATGTACTGCAGGAGCTCCACTGTGTCATCAAAATAGAGCAGAAGCCTTTTAATATGAAAGTTAACATTTCTGTACACGCTTCATTTGAACCTTTCAGCTCATTGTTCTATTACATTTGTGTGTATTAAAGTTGAAACCTCAAAAGCTTTCTTTGTAAATCACCAAAAGTTCAGACCTCAGATTTATGCTTGGTTTTGACGTTTTGTCTACTAAAAGACAGCTTCCTCACACGTTAAATGTGACGCCTGCCTCTGAACATTTCCCCATTTTATCCATATCATCAGCTGTATAGACGTAACTTTGATCCTCACATAAGACTGCAGGCTCTCATCTGTGAGGTGTTTGGATTTGATATAGTTCATGGGAGAGAAAACCTGCTCACACAGGCCGTACACTGATCCAAAGATGGATAGGGCTCCAAGTGTGCGTTTTACCTGTTCACATAAATATTGGGAATAGCATCCCATGTTTCAAACACAAGTTTGTCAGGTTTTGAATGTTACTCCATTTGTGGTTTAACACAGACTAGGATGCACAGTTAAGCTAATGAAAACTGAAAATAATAAAGATGAATTAATAAAGGCTCTTATAGGCAGAAGACAATAAAAATGAAAACTAAAAAGTAAAAAAAAGTTCAAACTTTATTCAATTAAATTTGAAATAAAGTTCTGTGTTTGTGGTAGAGCATACCCTCCTACCTGCTGCAGGTCACAACACTTTACATAGAATCATAACTAGGGTCGCAAAGGGGTGGAACATTTCCGGTAAATTTCCATGGCTAGTTAACCTGGGGAATTTTGGAAATATTCCAAATTAGAAACTTTCCATGGGAATTTGTGGGACTTTATGGGAATTAATGGGAATTGAGGGTAATTTAATGGAAAGGTATCATGTCCAAGTATCAATATGTTTTGTTATAAGCAGACGTTCATCCAAAATAATACAATTAATACAGATTTATTTGTAAGTAGAACTTGCATTTAACTTTAATTAAATATTACTCATCCTTCTGACCCAACCCATTCAAAAATGAACAAAAATACAATCCCAACAAAGTCCCATTCAGAATGTTAAATGAAAAGAGACCCTCTCTCTCCAAAAAAGACCCATTCAACATGCTAATAAAAAAGCACCTTCCCTCAAGCTTCTCAAACCTAGCCTCTGCATTTTTGGTAAACCCTTTCAGGCAATGAGCTCTTCCTGGGTCTCATCAACATCCTCCATGTCCACTTCCTCAACATCCAACTCAGACTCTTTCTCTTCAGTGTCACTTGTTGAGGATGGCTCTGCATAGATATTCAACTGTACTTGCATGAGATCTGGTTGTTTTAGTCAGGATTATGCTAAAATATATTTTCCCCATACTATATTTAAGTTCCCCATTAAGAGCCAACCTTCAATTTAGCAAATTCCTGGTTTATTCCCATAAATTCCTGTTAATTCCCTTCGAAAGTTTCCAACTTTGAAAACTCCCGGAATTTTGCAACCCTAATCATAACCAATTTAAATGTTATTAAGGGAAACAAGACAGAAAACCATATGTGCCATTGCTCCAAACCTGTGTATCCCCATTAAATAAATCAGGTCACACCAATGTGAGCTCTTTCTAATAGCTGGGGCTTTTTTATGTTTGATTTTATGTTTGACACATCCCACGCCCACAATCTTCCTTAAAAATGATAAAGGTGATTATTTTTTTGTCACAGAAAGGACAAATATTTTGAGTGATGGTCACAACAAAGGAAAAGCTTCTGTGTTTGCTGCTATTTATATATTTTTTTTATGTTTAAATACAGCTTAAATGTAATTACATGTACAATAACCTTTCTCTCTGCTACTACTTAAATTACATTAGATAGAGAGAGCAATTGTAAAGGGCTTCAATGATACACTCAATTATTATCCCTTCAGAACCGTTGATACATGGATCTCTAGCACAGATTCCTCTCAGCTCATGACAGACAGCCTCAGTATTTGGTGCTCTGTTTTTGTTTTATGCATGAGACTATGCCAAATGGCACTTCACTTACATTTTGCCTTCATACAGACTCTGCACAGGGTAAAGTAATGAACAACTTCTGCCAGGCGCTGCACAGTGGATTGCAGGGCATCAAGCAGAGATGTCATCAGCGTGGCACTGAATCATTCTTTTCAGAGAATTATCGCCCGTGGAATGAGGCAGAGCACAAAACCACCATTTGGTATCAGACAAACGCATGACGTGCTGTCAGGGGATTTTGTAGCCGCGACATTTCACTTGACACTTGCAGCCTACGCTTTTTGGGGGGAGAAAAGAACAAAAACAGAATGGACTGTGGCAGGGTACAATACAGCAGACATCAAATAAATACTTATCTGGTCTTTAGCTGCATGTTTGGCTGTCTGAACAGGCTGCACACAGGCTCGTACAGTCATGTGTATGACTCAGGCCTGTTAATGGAGGCCAAAGCCTACCGAGCCCAGCAGGCACTGACAGCAATCAGCGACTAATGAAAGCTTTATAAAGAAGGACTTTGGTGAGCTTACAATGTCCAGAAATGTTAAGCGGGGAGGATTTGCTCTGCAATTAAGATGGGGTGTGTGGGAGGGCAACAGGAAATTGGCTCTTGTCATTTAAGTTTGTGTCGGTGGGAATACATTCAGGGACGCAAAGGGAAGCTTTTGTAAACTCTTGTAAGAAGTCATTCCTGTTTCACATCTGTTTGAACTTTTTCAACTCTCAAAGCAAGTTTTGGAAGAACAGCAGAGCAGAAGTTCAAGTCGCTCTGAGAGTGACCTGTGGGGAAAAAAGATCTTTATTTGCATGTAGTGTTGAAAGCAGCAACATTTGTGAATTATTGATTTCCTTTGTTGTGATTTTCTACTGCACATGAAGTGGCTCATGCTGCACAGGCTGCGGTCTCCAGTGCTTCTGCTTGTCCATGGTTGTCACACTCCATCACCAAGAATACTATTTCTTTAGGACAGCCGTGAAAGAGCAACAATAGTATTAGCTAGCTATTTGCTCATACAGTCTTAACATGTGGTGAGCAGCAGCCATTGTAGCTTTACAGCAGAAAGTGAAGACACATCCGTCAGCTGGACTTTAGTGGTTATAACTTCAATGCATGGTTCTGTATGCAAAATGAAACTCAGGAAAACACATGAAATCTAAAAAGATGTGTAAATTAGTGTATTAATAGATGAGCTTTCACGAGCATGCAGCCATGAGGGACTACGCAGAGAAAATTAAAAAGGCAATGAGGGAATAACTAAATGTTTATGCTGAACAAACAGGCAGTAATTACAGAAATTTGGGGTGAGGGTGAGGTAGCAGAATGAATTTCCGGTAATATTAACTACCTAGCTTTCCTCCATGCACAACAGCTAATTATCAGGAAAACATTATCAATGCATTCATGCACCGTGGGCCAAAAGGACAAAGACGCCCGAGGCAGGATTCACCATGTTTCAGGGAAAGACTGTGTCACATCTGTGCTTGAAAAACAGCTACAAAAGGTCATCCACAACATCCGAGTCGGCCCACGTCTTAAGTCAGAAGTGTTTATACCTGTTTTGAGTGGCCGCATGAAAGGGCAGGGCGAAGAGCCTGCTGTCATACCTGAAGACGAGACGCAGTGAGGCGTACAAATGGAGATTACAGTGCACACTTTTAGTACTTTTTATAAAGGTGTTTGTGCTGCTGACTGCTGTAGGAGGCAGGACTTAAACACATCTGTAATTGCTGATTGGATTGGATGTTATGTTGGATTGTTTGTGTGGGAAAATCAGAATCAAGGCTTCTGATTTGACTCTTTGAAGGGTGATTTAAAATGCTCAAAACAAGCATGTTATGCAGGGGTAAAGCATTCAAGTGTCTCATTCACTAGTTAACTTAATAGATCTGTCTCTATTAAGAAGATATAGAACTTCTACTTTATAGTGTAATAACATGACACTCGTTTAAACATTACAGGGCATCCATAGCGGCTTAAAGTCATAGACTGTATGAATAATGGACATAGTATTCGTGACGTCACCCATCTGTTTCTGAAGCGCTGTTTTGAAGCCAATCGTCGGTGGGAACCATATTGGAAATGCTGAACTCAACCTTACTTCTGTCAAGCTAGTGTGACATAAAGAGGCGGGCTTTGAGCCTCCTCGCCAACAGCTACAGTGTTCCCGCCTGTCAATCAAATCAGCTGTGCTTCTCATTATGGAAAACTCGTAATCTTAATATCTTTGAAACTGCCATGTAATGAAAATATTCCCCCCCCCTACAGTATTTGCCGATCCAGAAATTAGCTATCCAGACTACAGTCGTCTTTTGTACCAGGCTGTAAACATGTTTATTTCTGCTGTAAAGATCAGCTTTTTTGGATTGGTGTGTATGTGGTTTCCGGTACTTCCAGAGCCAGCCTCAAGCGGACACTTGAGAAACACTTTCGCATTAGCTTCAAATCTCGCAGCCGGAGCTTGCTGCTTACTTAAAATCAGGCGTCAACCTCCGGTCTAAAAATATGAGTCTAATGCGGAAGTGCTAAAAAGCTGCAGTTCATCGAGAATCCGCTTGGGGCTGCCTCTGGAAGTACCGGAAACCACATACACACCAATTAAAAAAAGCTGATCTTTACAGCAGAAATAAACATGTTTACAGCCTGGTACAAAAGACAAGTGTAGTCTGGATAGCTAATTTCTGGATCGGCACACACTGTGGAGGGGGGGGGTGAATATTTTCGTAACGCTGCAATTTTGAAGATATTGAGATTACGAGTCTTCCAATGAGAGACACAGCTGACTTGATTGACAGGCGGGAACACTGTAGCTGTTGGTAGGAGGCTCAAAGCCCGCAGAGTCTGGCTGCTGCCGACGATTGGCTTCAAAACAGAGCATCAGAAACAGATGGGCGATGTCATGGATACTACGTCCATATCTTATACAGTCTATGCTTAATATGAGTCACTTTGTTTTTTCTGAGATCACTTAATGATTTCATGATTACAACTGAGTCGCCTTTTGGAAGCTTAACTTGTCAACACTGGAAGAGTCCTGGAGAAACTGATACCTGCAGGTGATGTGCATTTGTGATGTTCCTGAAGTTTTCAACTTTCATCATTTGGCATCATTTGAAAACTAAAAATAGCACAAATGAGAATAACTCATTAAATGTTGATTCTTTTTGATTCCACAAGTTTTCACAAGGCAGACATATTCTGAAGACCCTACCAGGTGCTTTGGCAGTGTTTTCTGAGAGGAACGACAGCAATGTTTTGAGAACTTAAGCAACATAGGGGGTTGTGTTGAATTGCTACCAACAATTAAAAATCAACAATTATTATTGCAAAGCAGAGTAGCTTTGTGGAACGTATTTTTTGCCTGTTGCTCTATTTTGAGTGAGAATGCAAAAAAGGCAGCAGTGATGAAGTAGTTTGAACCAAATGCATCATCCTGACGTTTGCCCTCTGCTGCTTGAGATAATACCTGTTTACTTTGAGGGAGGTTCACAGAAACTATGTTGCCTCTGCTCCATCAGTTCAGGCAGTGTGTGGCTCGATTAAATGCAGGTTTTGTGTTGCCTATGAATACAAAATGGAGAACACAGAGAGGAGCACTTCTTTTCTGTGTGTTTTCTCTCCAGTTATTCATCATTTTTTCCCTTTTTTCCTCTGCCTGTATCTCCTCTTGTGTCTTTGTGGTGTGATGCCTGCACTGTTATGGCCTGAGCCCTCTCCCACTGGGTGCCAGACATCAGCCTGTGAAGACTATAATTATAAATGAGGGTAATGGCCAGCCTCCCACTATTGAATGGTTTGTTTTGATGGGTCAACCTGCTTCTTTGAGTCATTTCTCACCCCCTCACTTTTATGTACACAAATTACTTTGAACTTAAACTGTCCTTATCTCCAAAGCCTGGACTTAAGGAAGAATTTAAGAAGCAGACGTGAACCATTTGGACTGTTCCTGAAAGGTGTCTAAAGGCTTTCTCAACGCTTATTTGGACTTTCTCTTCAAAGTTGTGTTGAATTAATTTTTCAAAGAATATTGCTTGCCCTCTCTTCTGTTTTTTAATTAGCTATTTCAGTGTTGGCTAATTATTGTCACTGAGGGACTCCCAGTCAATCCAGAGCTCAAATAAAAGCAGCAGACAGCTATGTATCATCAAAGAACAGCCTGCCTGCTCTGTTTAGTGTCATTTCACGCTACACCGTACTCAGAAAGCAGCTCTGTCCTTCACTACAAGGCCTCTCCCTTCAATAGGCGTTTAAACTTCAGTACCCCCCCACACACACACACACACACACACACACACACACAGAGGCACACACACATGCACCCAGTGCTGCTCAACCTCACCAGCCTGCTTTACCTGATACATTAAAATAATTGCAGTTTTTGGTGTAGTCCTTTGATTTTAATAAACTCATGCATATTAATATGGAAGCAAGGGACATCATTGCTGCTGGTGTTTCTACAAATCTGTAGTGATTTTTTTTCTCCTCACAAAGCGGGTCCTTCTTCATCAGAACAGATAATGAGGATGGTTTCTCTCCCCAATTTGGACCTCAGTCCATCCCAAATTGACATCCTCAAGTGACACCAGGAGTTTGGATTACAGTGGCTCCTAGTGGCCATACTTTTGTACCTCAGACAAAGACACATTTTGCCGGTACTGTTTTCGTCTCAGCATCCCCGCTGCAGCTGACGTACTCTTTCACTCCCGTGTTACAAACGTGTTACAACACACTTGCACCTGAACAACTGCACTGAAGCCTTTCACAGCACTCACTTTGTTTTGATCCAGTGAAGACAGAGGGGAGGGTAATGAGCTGCTGTTATGGGATCAAAGCATGATTCTCCCCTTGATTCCCTCATGTGTCAGCTCTGCTGTTTAAATAGCTTGTACACACACCCCCTCCAGATCACCTATTAGGAGCAGGGTTTGATCTATTTTTAATAGCTAGCTGTTGGGAGGGTGCTTAAACGTATAACACGGGTCAAATGTCACTGCAGAGGTTTGTAGATTCTTGATGAAATATTAATCAACCTTAATTAAGCTGTGTGAATATTACCATGGTTGCAAAGAAGCCTGAACCAGCACTAACCTGCTTCAAAGTGTTGACTATAATGCAGATATCAGCCTGGTAAAGCCCATTACTTTGTTTTTACTGTAGAAGTGAGGAGGTGAGTACACTGTGCAGCTCACAGGCTCGTACTTTATTATTCAGCTGGCAGATTTAAAATCCCAAACCGTGAACACTGGATTCCCTCCAACGAGCCGATGTCTCTTTTGTTCTCTCCCAAAATAATTATGTTAAGAGCCGGCTAAAAGCCTGTCCTCTCTCTTTAGGACTGAAGTTTTATGGAGTAACGTCAGAGGGAAGTACTTCTGTTCATTAATGGAACAAAATCATCACTGATGACTGTCTTGATCTTTTTGAGCCTGTTGTCTGCTGTGACAGATCTTCTGGACTCGCAGTGTTTGTGGTCTTTGCTGAAAGTCAACATTGCATTCAGTCAGATGGAATAATTGTTTGCCCTTTTTTAGCACTTTTCTTGTCTTTTTTTCCCATTCAAACGCAGTATTATTTCACGGATGTTGCTGGAATCATCTTGTATAACTTAACTAAAGAAAAGCTGATAGTAGAATGAGAAAAGCTTACCACAGTGACAGGAAGAGGTTTTAGTGATGGCGAGTAGTTTCTTTACAAAACAGGAGAACCTAAAACTCTTATTTTCAGACTTGCCAGATAACATATACTACATTCCTGTGGTGTTTTAAAGTAGTCCACCAAAAACTCTATCTTTTGGGGAGCAAACAGAGCCCTCCTGGAGGCTTGAGAAGTAGCTGTTACAGTTTGTAGTTTGCTCCTTCACAAACAACAACAGCTCCGGTCCAGCTTAAATTCATGTCACTTCCAAAAAAAGAAGATTCCTGCAGCGACATGTTTTCACAGCAGGGAAAAAAAGTAGAAGAAAGAAACTTCTTCTCAACACTAAAATTCAACTCTCTGCTGTCCAAACATGTTCATGGAGAAAACAGCAGCAGGAAAATACTAACCCTGCTGCTTCTACTAAGTGGTGTCAGATCAACACTTAAAATAATCACAAAAAATGAAGTTACACAAATACTCATCACAAAATAATTATTCAGGCATGTCGGTTTGCTGACTGGTTGGATCGTGCGCCCCATGTACAGAGGTTATAGTCATCGTGGCGGGCGGCCAAGGCTTGATTCCAGTGGGGAGCGGCATGATGCCAAATGCCATCTCTATCCCAGTTTCCTGCCCTGTCGATCTTTTTCTCTCACTAAAACCCTAAAAGCCCAGAAATAAAAAACTAAACAAAAATATTCATATAAAAAAGATCCCAAATTAGTTTACCCTGAGGGCCCAAATATGTCAATAGTATTAACTCAAGAGTCAACAGATCTGTGAGTTTTCACCCTCTCCATTAATAGAATTATTGTATTTCTTTGGATATCATTTTTGCTTTGTTTAACATAATTTTGTAGAAGAAGAAGAAGAAGAAGAAGAAGAAGAAGAAGAAGAAGAAGAAGAAGAAGAAGAAGAAGAAGAAGAAGAAGAAGAAGAAGAAGAAGAAGAAGAAGAAGAAGAAGAAGAAGAAGAAGAAGAAGAAGAAGAATGTACTTTATTTATCCCTACGGGAAATTCAGTAAAGAAAGAGAGGGGATGATGAATATCTTCAGATATCTGCACTTGTGCTTATAGTGAATGTGGGAGACCATCATATAACAAAAGAGCTTCTGATTTAGAATGATTCTCAACATCACCCCATGTTTTCAAATCTTACCATTTGCTATCTTGATCACTTACATCCTGTCATATATTTTTGGCTATATCTTTATGAGAAATGTATGTTTCCCCTCCCTATATATTTAAGCCTATACATTAATCTAAAAATATGTGGGTTTAAAGGAATACAGTAGTAAGATATAATGTATCATGTTCACCCACTCCCATCATTTTTATTATTGATATTTAGCCAAAGTCATAAGCACGTTAGATTTGCTGTGCACAAAGGTTGGAAGCAGGTTTGAACACTCAGCTGATGAATGATGGCGACAAAGTCTGTTGATGAACATTTTAGTATTTTCACTTCATGTTAAGCTAAACTAACTGTCTGTTGGTAGTGGATAAATAAATAACGCACAGACATGAGAGTATGATCAGTCTTCTCATCCTAGTCTAAACGTGTGAATGAAGTGTGTTTGTTTGGAACAACTCTTTAAGTAACATTTAAAACAGGAGTGCCTGGAGCCAGTCGAAGCTACCTGAGAAGTCCACTCTTCCTGTTTGGTAACTTCAGAGTTCATTGTGGACAGTCTATCTCTGCTAGCAGCATGGCGTCACAGAAGAGTGCAGCTGATGAGTGCTTTTAGCCCACTGCAGTCATATGTGCTCATATTAAACTACTTACAACACAAGGGCTTAGGCAGCAGAAGAGCTCAGTGTGAGGGGCTAAAAAAAAAACACATGCAGATTATAGAGAATATTTCAGGAGAGCATGATGCAGGGAGGTGTTTCTGGTTTTAACTAAGCACAGTGGGAACCAGTGAGCTCAGCTGGTGAATTCTTGTTTTGTATGACTTGCGATCAGCTTCACTCCTGCTTACAAGGGCTGGAGTCAGTGAGTCAGTCAGTCAGTCAGTCAGTCAGTCAGTCAGTCAGTCAGTCAGTAAGGTAAAGTTATTTCTATGGTGCTTTTCACAGACAACAATAAACTGAAATTAACAGTGATGCCTTGTTATGACCTATGAACACAGATAAAACCATCACTGACAAGATGGTTTGTTTCTATTTTGTACTTTATAATGACTGTGATCACTGTGAGGGGGAAGGTGCCAGACAAGACAGATCACAGAATGCTTTTTCAAATTATTTCACAGTAAATATTCATATTATAAGAAAGCAGGATGAGAATCATTGTCAGAAACCATTATTTCACATGTAGATAAAAAAGCTTGCAAAGATGCACCGCTTTGTCCAAAGGGGGCATCCAAACAAACACAAGCAGAAAGTTCCTCACAGAACTTTAATGGATTCAACAGAGTCACGAGACCTCAAAGATGTGGGTAGAGCATTGCATGGTTTGGGTATCATGTCTGATGCTGAATAACAATGGGTCTTTTTAGGCATGTTCATGGAACAAACAACACATTTAGCAGGTTTGAATATTGAAAAGTGATATTTTTTTTTTTAATCAAATATTCTGCAGCCTGACCGTGTAGGCCTCTAGAAGTGAAAATAATTTAAAACTGCCTCATATATGAACAACAGGGAGCAAGTGGAAATATGCAAACATGATAGCAATGTGAGCTTCTTTGTTTTAACTGGGGAGTAGTTTTGCTACACTATCCTTGTTGACTGCAGATAATCGTTCATGCATTTTTTTAAGGAAAAAAGTGTTTGTTGCAGTAGTAGTTCAATAATATTTCTTAAGTGAAAAGAACATGATCTGTTTTGATGACGAGACGAAAAAGGGCCCAGGGTTTTGAGAAATAACAGCAGGAACCTCTGTTTAATCAGATTTAAGCATGTATTGTCTTCCAGTATTTATAGCATTTAGACAGCCTCAGAGCACCTGAAGGCCCTGCTAGGTTTCAATGAAAAATTGAGCATTTTATAAGTAGAGCTAGCGTATGGATTTTGCATGCAGGTGTGCAAATTGTGCAGAAAACAACTGCTGATGCACTGTGTGAACAAAGTGGAACAAGTTAACATACAGCAACAAGAAAAGATACTTTTCCTTTAATCAGCAACTCTGCATGCATGGAAGCAGTTTTAATCCAGTGTCTGTCAAATTTCAGTACAAGTACAGCTCATTTTGCTTAACGCGGTACTGATTTGGTGATCACCTCACAAGCCATCTGACAAAACCAGCTGCTTGAGTTTTTGTGTCAAGAGTGGCATAACGTCAGCCAACTGCAGTGTGAAAGACTGATGGAGAGCATGCCAACACACATTGAGATCTGGGTTACTCCACCAAATATTGATTTCTTAAAAAACATTGTGTCTTTTTGTCATCCTAACTATTTGAAAACATTCTACAATAAAACAAAGATGTTGATTTAAGTCACACAAACCTATGAATAGTAAAACTTGAGAAACATTTATTTTAACATTGTTCTCCTCACTTCTGTCTGAGCTGTATAATCTAAAAAGTACTCCAAAAAGCACAAAACGTAGCACTGAAATGCATGGCAAGAAAAACAATAGGTGCCTGCATGGATATCATACCTCCATGAAAAGACTTTCAAATTGAACCCTTTCAAAGGCTTCCTCTCCATGTCTTCCTCCTCCTCCAGCTCAAAACACATTAGATCCAGCTCTGTACGCTTCCCAGGTGGTTTCCTCTTGTTTCATCTGGTAATAATTCTTGGAGGCTTGGACTGCACCACTGAGTATGTAAGTCATTTATATGGCTGTCAGTCAGTAGGGGGAGAATCGCTAGTGCTTCCCCGTCTCATCCATTTTTTAGTTTATTGGACTGCAATGAGCCACAGGACCATAATGTTCATTTAAAAGTGCTCATTCAAAGGTTATAAATGGTTAGTAGCAGTGTTAACGTGATTTGAATAGACCCTTTTAGAGAGTCACAGAGAGTGCATTCTTGTATCTGACACCAAGCGGTCGATGTTGCCAAATGGTCACAGGTGCAGGATGTGAGGCAGCAGCAGAATTCTTGGCTCATCTCAAAGACGGCTTTGATTTCACTTCCTGAGGCAGGTGCTGGGAGGTTTCCTGTTTCTCTTGGCCAATGAGGGATGTTTCTTGTCTTTTCTCGCTGGCTGTTATGGCTTGAATGTGTCTTTAGCTCGGGGACTCCGCTGCTGAAAAAACGACTGGAATGGAGACATATGAAAGGGTGACGTGAAAAAAAAATGAAGGACAGGAAACGAGAGGAGGAGTCTGTCCTTGTGAAAATCTGCACTTCATTCCACTTGCCTGAGCATGCTCCCCAGATGCAACTTGTGAATGTCAGGCAATTAACCAGGCTGTGATATAAGTTAATTAATGACACACAGCTGGCTTGAACGGGGAAAAGGGGGAGTGTAAAAAGAAAGGTGGGGACATGATAACGGGCATTAAGAGGAGAAGAGAGAACCATGTGATGGTATGACACAGTAAGAGCTGCTGAGCTGTGAGAGAGTAGATGTCAGAGTGAAGAAGACAAAAGTGGACAGACACAGGAAGAATACAGAAGATGTAAATAAAGCATAAATTGTCATTTTGGAGAGATTGCTGGAGGGAAAGTCGGCTTAAAGCAGATTTCTGGAAAACAGGCTTGCATGAAGAGGAAGAGAAAATCCAGGGAGAGAAGGAGGCAGATGCAGCAGAGAGGAAAGAGAAGGGCTACGTTGTCTTTGAGAAAATTAGACATTCTGTGAATAACTACACTGAGCCACATTCTTTATCGTGATGTGTGGGTGAGGTGCCGGGGGATTAGAGAGAATGTGTGGCAGAGAGATAGATGAAAAGAGTGAGCCAGCTTCTGAAGAATCCAGCAGCAGAGAGGAGATTGACAGGAGGGTTCATGTGTGATTCACCTCTTTATCAGCATGCAGCCACACCATATTAGACCAGCAACGGCAGGTGTGCTTAATGCCTTATCAAAAGCAATTAATAAAATATGATATATAAATAAACATATTAGCACTATAAGAAAATTATTCACGCTCAAATCTGAACACATACTGACCAAAATAAGATGTTATATTTGTTCTCTCAAGCATGTTTGCAGACAAATAAAAGGTCTCTTCACCTTGCAGCTATGTAACTTTTTATTTCTATTTCTGCAGAAAATAATCCATGCAGTAGTTTTGACAAAAAGAGCCAAGACAAAGCAGCTTTTGTTGTTGTTTATTTGTGTGAAAATAGATGTATAGAACATGTATTTTTTCTCATGTGTGATGAAACAGCTTTAAAAAGCACAGGGACACATATATGTTGTGCCCACCAGACTTAGTTACTTAAACTTCTGCTTTGAACTCCTTTGATACTTGTATACGTTTGCTTTTTCACACGCACCAACACTTCAAAGCACAACCGATGTTCCTATAGGTCTCTGACACAAACTAACAGCCCCTCTCTCTCTCTCTCTCTCTCTTTCTCCTTCTTTCTTGCAGCCATGAAGTCAGACCGCAAGCGTCTGAAGGCAGAGAAAGCAGACCTGGTAAACCAGATGCAGCAGCTTTATGCCACACTGGAGAGCCGGGAGGAGCAGCTCCGTGACTTCATACGCAACTATGAGCAGCACAGAAAAGTATGGAGTCCATGATATGACCCTGTGCATGCACAAAAAGAAACATATATAGTGTCTTTTGCAGCTGGTTGGGAGCACATTGCACATCAAGGCTTACAATGAAAGCATAGTCCAAGAAACTACACGGCCATTCAAAGGGGACTGTTCTCACTGGCTATGTAAATCAGAGAGCACCTGTGTTGGCTTGAGGTTTTAACACATTATTTCCAATTAAGAGTTAACTGGAATCATAGAATCTGTGATATTTAACGTACAACAGGTGGATAAAGGCCATGGCTTAGGGTTTGCCTTTCCCAGTCTGTTTTTTGAATGCATGGCCGCTGCGTGAATCAATCCATCAGGATCTCTGTGTGTACCAGGAGAGCGAGGATGCGGTGAAGGCGCTGGCTAAAGAGAAGGACCTGCTGGAGAGAGAGAAGTGGGACCTGCGGCGGCAGACAAAGGAAGCAACAGAGCACACTGGGATGCTGCGCTCCCAGCTGGACCTCAAGGAGAACCGCATCAAGGAGCTGGAGGCTGAACTGGCCATGGTGAGTCCGAATGATGGGCTGGGGGATGAAGGAAAAAAATGATTTTTCTTTCATCGTTCTTTGTAAAAAAAAAATGTTGCTCGCGGTTGAGAAAGCCACAAGAATGTTGATTTTTCATTTGTTAAGTAAAGTTGGTAAAATTAGATGGGAGTACAGAGCCCAGGATGTTTCTGCATCTTCATGCATTGAACCAGTTGACAGCTCACTTTTGTCACATACACTAACAAGAACGATAAAAAGAAGATATAATGTCAGTTGTCGTACTTGTTTGTCATGGATACTCTGAAAGCTGTGTGTATTATTTTGGGTACGCTACATAAAATCAAGCACAAAAACCCTCTGAATGTACAGCATAGACATCCCATGTCTCCAACCCCCCAGATGAGTAACTGTGTCAATCAGAGAATGGAGTTCCGGGTGTTTGAGCGGGTTGCAGACAGGGACTTCTCTCCCAGGTTCATGGCGGTAAGATGAGCCCCACAGCTCTAAATTTTGACCTCTCTTGACCTCCCTGTTCCCTGGAAAATCTCTCCTGTGTATGACCTAATTGTGGTTTTTGGAAAGCACCTCGTGAGCTGCACGTTTTTTGACTAACCCTCAGCCAACCCTGACTGATTCCAGTGATCCTAACATGAGTGATCCCACGGATTTCCCTACTGTGATGGATATGAATGTGTTAAAGGTCTAATTGAGCGAAGAAATGCCCGGGGACAAAAAAAAGAACACATCAATATTCTGATGATTAATGATTCCTCCAGAAGGTCTGTGATTGTACCCTGTTTTGCATGTCAAAGACTGTGATTGATAATCGTTTGACCACTGGTAGGTAGAAATGATTGCAATGAAGCTGATTGTGTTGGTGTTGATTTGCAGCCTGCCCTTGCTTGGCATGATTATAAGGTTTGAAAAATAACAAGATTTCAAGCATTATGTGTCAAGGCTATCAGAAAATTTGCACAGAAAAACAAACTTTGACAGACACTATAAACACATGCACAAACAACCCTCAAAGATCTGGCAGCTCATAGCTATTCCTGTTAAAAGGAAGAGAATCGTGATTTTTGCAAGACTCTACAGATAAACAAATCCCATCTACTCTGTAAAAAAAAAATAGATTTTTTAAGTTTCTCTATTTTTACATCACACAGGTAGCTAAATTCCACTCTGTAAATGAAGCAAAGAGCAAACACCTCTCTCAGATATTCTGTCCTTTTTATTTTCCCTCCATGCTCTCAAGAGCGGTAACAAGAGATTTTACACAACAAAAGACAAACATGAAAAAAAATACATTTTTCATGAGCCGATCACACGAGGAGCCCAGGGGAACACTCACATGTCCACATGCACTCAGAGACCTGCAGTCTGACTCTGGATACATAACAAGTACATGTGTGCTCACATATGACCTTTACAAAAATAACGACAACAGCAAAAGAAAAATACCAACCCAAAAAACAACCCAGAAACTGCACCAAAAGTTTCCCCAGGATGTTTGGTTTTTTGACTGACTGCATCTGTCTGTCTCTCCTCTAAAGGCCAAACAGTCACTAGCCACCCTGACCAAGGACGTGCCCAAGCGTCACTCCCTCGCCATGCCCACGGAAACAGTCGTAAATGGCAACAACCAGGAGTGGGTGATGCAAGCTGACCTCCCGCTGACTGCTGCCATCAGACAGAGTCAGCAGACCCTCTATGTCCACACGGGACACCCCATTGACAGACAAGGTATGGTAACACCCTCATCGTCATCATCATCATAACGGACTCACATAAAGGGGGTTTCACCGTCATTCACCCTCTGCATGCTCGTGTGGACCTGCTTACACACATCCCCTTTCACCATCTGCTCGGTGCGACCACATTGTTGGTGCTGATGATGCTCTGGTCGTGACATTTCATGTGCTTTCTGTAGCGGTTACAGCAAACTTATTTTTTGGCTTTACAGCTTTCATATGTGTTTGGCAAACAGAAATCTATCCCCAGTGTTTGAGAATGGTGGCAGCTGAGGACGGTGTATTAAATGTATCTTCACTCACAGAGGAGAAGAAGGTGGTTTGGCTGTGATCTTGCAGGATCTTGCACATGTTACAAATTGTTGTCCTATCACGAATTTTAGGGTTTATGGTCCCGGTATATTCTGGAGTTGCCATTCACACATGTACCACACTGTCTGTGTCAGACACACTCTGGAACTGGAACTGGTTGTACATGGGGAACACCTATGTAGAGCATGCAGGAACAGTCTTTTATAATGCCTACTGTAATGTCACTACAACATGCATAGGGACGTTTGCACAAATGCAGGAGTTGAAAACAAAACACGAGCAATCTAGGCTAACAGGTCGAGTATAAAGTATAAAGCTGCTACGCAACATGAACAATGTCATCGCCCTACACACTCTCTCCGGGTGAATGCTCCAGACTTGTTCAAGTTGTCTTCACTCATCAGAACACACTTACTTCTTGTGGACTTTTTGGGAGGCTGTCAGGAAAAGGTCTGTGTATTTGCACCTCTTCCAACCCTCCCTCATAGATGATGCATCATTGGTCCAGAAAAGCAATCTCAAACTTTAGACCGTTGTATGAAGAGGACATTTGTATGTCATTTAATCAAAGTAATGATGATTTTTCTCTCCAAGTACATCATTTCTTGCAGTATTTAAAAATTGGAAACTTAATACAAAGTCAGTTCACTCAATTTCCTTCCCTGCCACCAAAAAATGCTTTTTATTTACTGCTGGATGCCAAACCAGAGGTTAGCAGAACAGTATTCAAACTTTATACTGCTGTATTTGATTCAGAAGGTTTGTCTCTTTCAATTCTCAAGGAAAACTCGGAAACCAATATCTCTGAAGATCAGTGGTCTAAAATACTTCAAAGCATTCACTCAACGTGCATTGTGCGAGGCATGGCCTTGTTCAGTTTAAGGTTGTGCACGGCCTCCATATGTCTAAGGCCAAGCTTTCCAGAATCTAACCTGATGTTAGCCCAATCTGTGAGAGATGCTAGCAAGCCCCCGCCAGTCTTTATCACACCTCTTGGTCATGTCCAAACCTAACAACATTCTGGTCTGCAATATTTGATGTACAAGTCAAACTATTGCACCATGGCCTTTTCTGGGTCTTTTTGGTGTGCTATCAGGGGCGCAAGAAGTCACACAGTCATACTCAGCCCCTCTGGCAAGGCCTCTCAGAATTGGACGAGTGACCGTCCTCCAGCTTTTAGCAGGTGGATTCGAGAGGTCATGCATTTTCTCCAAATAGAAAAGATAAGGAAAATGTCTGTGCACAGTCAAGGTGAGCAGGTCAGGAGATTTGTTTTTCACACATGCCCCCCATCTGGACAATGTGGGGACATTTTCAAAAGTGTAGTCGAAGTGTGAAAGGAGCTTGCATTAAGGATAGGAACATAAAAAAACAGGAACAATTAATTGTGATTTAGTTCATGACTGTGTCATAGATATTGTTATGATGCAGTATGTAGTCTGCAGGCTGCAGTAAACAGTACGTTTTCTGTTGCTCCCTGAGGCTGTATCATCGTCAGATAAAAGCCAATCTGAGTTTAAGGGTTATCCACTTGTAAGCAACAGAGCAGTCTGCCTAAAGGTTCTTCTAATTCATCCAAAAACAAAAGGGGAAGCATACCTATGAAACAACAGACACTGGACTATTGGCACCTCCTGGCTGGTGTGAAGGGCAGCACAGGCTTCAAACAGGTCACAGGAAGACGCGCAGACTATAAACAGTAGAAATGTGTGAACAGTCACAAACCTCCACATTGCTATGCAGTTGGTTGTATTGTATGGATCAGAGGTACACACACGTGCACACACATTCTCTCTCAACCTCTGCAAAGCTGTTTTCACTGTTGCCTAGCAACTGCAGATGATTGCAAATAATTTCAGGCTTTTGGTCCGGGGCCTTTGAAGAATACATATATATTTGATTTAAGGCTGTTGTGGCATTGTTGTTCAGAAGACTCCGATTATCCCTGTGAGCTACTTTTTGGTGCCCGAACACTCCCCAAAGAAAACAAGCCTGTTCTCTCTCCCTCTCATCCCGTTTAGTGGCTGCCGTGCGGGTGAGTCCATGTCACTCGCGTCAGCCCTCCATCATCTCTGATGCCTCGGCGGTGGAGGGAGACCGGTCATCCACACCAAGTGACATCAACTCACCACGCCATCGGACTCACTCCCTCTGCAATGTAAGCGCTGCCCACCTCACCCCTCACCAGCAGTCACCTCCTTTTAGTAACTGCCAGCTGTCCTGCTCTCTGGCCGCTGTCGTTTCCTCTCGCCGTCGTTCAGGCTGAATTCATGTCTCTCTCACGCAGTTTGTTGTGTCGTGTCATCACTCTGCAGCAATGACTTGTACTTAAGTAAACCAGTTGTGTTTGTTGAATACGTGCATGACTGGCAGCATGTCAAGAGTCACTTCTCCTCTATGTTGTGATCTTTATCTTTCCCGGTCTTTATCGCCCACTGACTTATCCTCTGTTCTATCTCTCTGTTCCTTTGCCCATCTCTTCATCTTCTCTCCTCCACTCTCCCTTTCTTCCTTCCAGTCCCTAGAAGATCTGGAGGAGGCGAAGCGTAAGAAGAAGAAAGAGAAGATGGGGCTGGGCTCTCTGTCGCGCGTCTTTGCCCGGGGAAAGCAGCGCAAATCCCTCGACCCTGGTTTGTTTGATGGTACTTCAACGCCTGATTATTACATAGAGGAAGATGCAGACTGGTAAAAGCACACATGGCCGAGCGAGCCACCTGGAGAGCCTTTGTGGCAATTATCAGAAGACAGCATTGTGTTTGAGCGCGTGTGTGAGCGACTGAGTGTGTGTTTGATGTCAGGGTGTACAGATACAATGATGTGTGTGCCTGTGCAGCCTCACATGCATTCTTACTTAACGTGTGTATGTGTGAGTGTGTGTGCATGAGTGTGTCACCCATGGTCAGAGGCCATGTCCGAAGCTGGAGGCGGGTCTTGCTTCGCTGAAGTGTAAACCTTAACGAGCAAATTGCACCTGTATGTATGTACAGTCCTGTAAATAGAGTGGACAGTGACACAGCAACCATGTGGATATGTTCTATTGGATCTGCCCTCCAAAGCGGCTGTGTTATCGGATCTTTTAATTGTTCTTTACACTTTGACTTTTTGTTTTCACTCAACTGGAAACTTGAAGGACTGCTGTACTTGTAAATAACAACAGTTGATGTGCACTTTGTGCGTGTAAATGTCTCCTTGTCCTGAATGCCTTTTGTTATTTTGGACATGTACTCCCTCCTCTCACTACCTTTTAACTTAAACTCCTCCCTGTTGGTCGTCCTGCTTGGTCCATCCCCCTCCTCCCACACTGCCATGATGAGAACAGTTTCCTGTAGGCAACATGCAGACTCCTCTAAAACAACTCTAATTCGGTTTGTACAACAAATCCCCGAACCGCCATGAAAACTGCACACCCCTTGATGTTTGCTCAAATGAGACTTCAAAGACTCTGCTAAGCGAGGAACGAACTTTCTATGCAGAACAGTTTGTTCCACAGCAACATGAAGCCAAACAGGAAATGTAGAGAATGTGTTTTCTATCTGTTGAGATAGAAGGTACATGTTCGAGGTACATGTGTGACATGCATGCATAGTCCCAGCTCCCAACGCATGTTAAAAGAAACCCTACTAAACAGAAATGTCTGGATATGCTGTCGAGGAGGTCTGTTTAAAAAAAAAAAAAAAGAGAGGTCAGTTACTGATTTCATATTTTTTCATGATCCCCTTCTTTTCAAAGTAAGGTATTACATTTATTATTCAGAAAACATCATAATTTATGTTCAAGAGCTTAACATCTCAAATTAAACCTAAAAAATGTATGCTGATTTGCATTTGAAAAAGGAAATGTTGCAGGTCAGTAGTCACAAAGAAATTCCAACACTTCACTTTAGATAATTAAGGAATGATTCCAGTTATTCATGAGGCTTTGTAACGTTTTCCTCTGTTGGATTCCAAAGAAGCTCGTAGCTTTTCTGTTTTCACGCTTGAAAAGGCTGCTGGGAGTAAAATTATTCAGGGAGTCTAAAAAGAGGAAGCTATTATCACAAAATAAGTGAAAGCTTACACGTAAATTACACTAACACATCAGATGAGTGGTCATTTTACCAGAAAAAGACAGTACACTCAGAGGCCTGAGCATAGAGCAGACATTAAGTGAACTGTCCTATCAATACAGAGTGCCAACTCAGGAGGTTAAAAATCAGAATTAAGTAGGCTGGTCAAACTGACGCAGATGCATGCCTTTTCCCATGACCTCATGAACTCACCACAAATTCAGATGCAGAGTTCAGGCGATTGCTGAAAAAAGCAATTAACTCTGTGCCAAAGGTTAATAGCATTTCTTCAAGTAAAAGAATAACTACAGACATTGGATTATTTTTGCCCTTTCACTGGATTGAGACGGAGTCTGCACTGCCACCCCCAGGAAATCTTTTCTCTCCCTGATATTTGACTAACACTGGGTATTTGTCAGTCTCCTCTGAAACACTACAGAGGCAAAGATTACATTGAAGCTGTATTTAACCACAGAGCTCGTCAAAAAGAGAGAGTGTCCATGTAGGCAGTGGGGGGGATTATTATTTAACCCTTAGCTCAACCTACATTTGGGTTTCCAGATATTGGATTTAGAGGTGAAGCACTGAGGGAATTCATAAAAGAGTCATCATGTATTAAATTGTATGTATAAAACAACAGCTCAGCCAGTTTATTTCAGTAAACATTCAATGAAATGTATGAAAATGTAGGCTATTTTATTTTTGCATTTAATCAACAGTTATGATCCTCATCTGACGGGGAAAAACATATCAAACAGAAAATAGTGTATGATTTTTATGTTTTGAGCCATGGTCTTTTTATTTTTTTTATTTTCCAGAAATATTTTCCTCTTTGTAAATGAGACCACATTACAGAAACAAACTATTATTGTTATTACAGAGTTTTATTTAAAGTCCAAGATGTAGGCCTCAGTGGAGGACTTCTATTGTGAGGCCCTGAGATGTTTAGAAGTGGATAGTAGCTTTTAACTTTTAAAGGCATGGCAACAAAATCACGCTCAAAAGAACTAAAGAAGAAGAATAAGATTATTTTAAAATAAAATAAATAAGGTTGAATTTCCATGTGGCTGTCCTCTCTTTCCCTGTATCAATGTCCTGTCTATGTGTTCATTTGTGTGGTATGGCTCTAATCCTGATTGGTCCCTTTATGCTGCAGGGCTGCCATTTATAACATATGTGTTAGCCTCCCTCAGCCCTGCGAGTCCATCTGTGAGAGGACTGCATCCCAAAGCTTCCAAATGGCCTCCTTTCCTCTCTGTGATGATATTAAATCTGAATTCACTCTGAAAAGATCCTTCCTGTGATTCTGGAATCAACAATCAGGAAATAGAGAGAGGAAAGGACGCCATGTCAGATTGTTGGAGCACAGCTCCTATGTGTCAGCACATGGTGTCAATAACGTTTTGCCTGGTTTGACCCCTGACCCCTAACACTGACCCCTCTTCTCCAACCTCCGACGGACTCTCAACACAGCGAAGTGACCCAGGAAGTAATCAATCAGACTCTGTGAGATCAAGGTACACCAGTCCCCTTGTTTTTTTTAAAAAGACTCTGCTGGGTTGCAAGCTGTGTTTGCAGATGCCTGATAACCCTCAACAACATAACAAAACGATCGTGGAATAAGCACTTCTTCAAGTTCAATCTGTTCCTGCTGAAAACTGTCTGAAAAACAATTAAGTGTCACCATGCTGATATCATGCTGATATGCTTTTGGGGGCAAACGAAAAGTGTTTTATTTTCTTCTTCTTGCTTATGTACATTACTTCAACGTCATCACTCAGAATTTCAGTCATTGCCTTAAATCTTTAAAAAAAAAAACTACCTAATACAAAATTTAAAGACTGAATATTTCAAAACATCTCAACAACAATGACGAATAACATTCAGGGGAAAAGTCTGACATGTTTGGAAATATAGTAAAAGGCTTCCTTGCCACTAGCTGATGCCACTTTAATGTCAGTACACTAAATACACTGCTACAGTCAGCAATAGATTAGAAGCTTAGCTAACCAATTGCAAACATGCTGGCTGTAGGATTATATTTATGATACAGACATGAAAGTGGAATTCTGCCATTCTTAAACTCATTGGTACTTTCATTTGCACACGTATGAAGCCAATCTGGGCCGATCACTGCCCCTTGTGTTCTGCATACGTGATTACTTTTTAGTTGCATGCACAAAATTATTTACTTGTAGTATTAAGCGATTAGTAATATGTAAAGTGAAAATCTATTTGGGAAGCAGATGGGCTCACTGCATCCTGCCATGTGGGATGAATCAGGCATGAACGTTCACTTCTGGCTGCAATATGTTGTGTGGTCCGATTACAACAGAAGTATATTAGGTTTCACACTATACACAAGAAAATGATTAAAAACACTGATAACAATAATTTAGCTAACTGTGGAAAAGCTTTGCTACACCAGGAAGGTTGTTGCAGCTATGATTTAGCTAGTAGAGTACAGCTTGTTGATCTGCTATTACCCCACAACAAATTAATATCATCACAACACTGTTGGATGGTAAATTTGATAGTTCTCTCTAACTTTAACATCAAATAATAAGAATAAAAGGCACATAGAAACAAAAAATTAAGTTGGAGTATTTAAGAAGAGCAAATAACATATCAACACAACATGGGGCGCAACATTCAACTTTGCCCAACAGAGGGTGCTTATATTGCACTATAGATAGTTCCAGTGTGACACTCAGAAATATACATTAAACAGTATTAACATATTCACAATATCAAATAATTAATCAATAATGACATTTAATGACGAATGATGACACAAGATAATAACTTGTGCACAAATGATAATTAAAGCTAGGGTTGGTAGTCACGGAAAACTACCATGAATTTGAATGTAGCATGTCTTCAGGACTCCGTCTAACCCCTCCCCTCGGAGCTCTTCCGAAACGACGCCCCTGCTCACATGCATTCATGACCATATGATTGTGACTGATTCAAAACCGGTCCTCAGCAAATTGTTTGTGTTTTGCAGTACGTTAACTCATGTCTCGCTCATGTCAAACAAACATGAAATGTACGCGCAGGAGGCGGGCTGAACTGCAGGAGGGGATTTGATTGGTTTCATAATTTGGCTCCTGAAGGAAGGGATTGGTTGGTGTTTTCCCAGGTTTACTCCGGCTGTAGATAGCGGCTTTTTTTTGCTCTTTTTTAAGAACACATTATGTATTGATTGCCATCGGGACATAAAGATTATTTCAACCAGTACAACAAAAAGTGCATCTAAATCTGACTACCAACCCAAACTTTAACTGATGCATACAAGATAATGAATTGCATGTACAAGATAAAAATGACCACTTTATGGGACTTCAGGTTCTCGGTATAATATAGAAATAACATGCTGGTGTAAATGTTTATTGACTTGCAACAAACAAACAAACAAGCAATACTTTGAATGATTTAGAAATGTCCTCACAAAATGTGTCCCACAGCTTGCTGTGACCTCACTGTTTACAATACTCTCAACTCTGTCTGTAGCACATGAAGCATAGCAAATTTGCAGGGCTGCTACAGAAGTCGCCAACAATTTACAAATTTGTACGTTCCTTTTCGAGTTAGTTTTCAAGAAACCAGTCATCTAAGAAACTCTGCTTGGTCCTACCAGTGCACGCCACAGCACAACCCAGTTTAGGAATAGGTCAACTTTTTTCTCCCTCTATCATCAAAACGAGCTCTAGTAGTTTTAAACATGTATCTGATTTCTGCATTATCCAGATCACTGCCTAGTAAACTGAAATCCACCTTGACTCTTAATCTATGTAACTGGAAACCATTGTACTACAAAATCTTGAAATTGCACCACTAGCTGCTCTTCAATTACCCATTTTAAGTGTACTACTATCTCAAAAATGCTGCCGAGCTGCTGCAGTAACATCCATGACACCAGCTATTTAAGGGCACATTTAAGGATTGATTGCTTACAAAAGTCTTCGGTGTTGTTTGTGAAGTGTACATACTCCCTGAACAAAAGGATTAACGATCCATCCCAATGTTTACAACACTCGTGGCCTCAGACAGAGAACCCGAAACTCTTCACTGTGACACGACCGCAGAGCTGTTAGATGTTCTCTCTCTCTGCCTTCAGTGGGTTTTATAAAGGGACAAGAGGGTCAGCCCCACAGAAGGAGCTAACTGTGAGGTCACGGAGAGTCCAGTTTCAAACAGTTTAGTCTTAAACCTCATGTCAGACAGTCTATTTTCTAGCTCTTAATGTGGCAGGCCTTTGTGCAGCCTCTCTCCGCAGTGAGACGCAGACCTTGTATCATGACAGGACAGCACTTCTGTTCAAAGAGCAGATTAATTCACCTTGATATGAATTGCTCTCACAGGGTCACTTAGAATTAGAAGTGCACCTTCAGTTGAAACATTGCTCTCAGAAGAGCACAGAGAAGCAGCAAGCTTGAAATGGATTACTGAAATGGGGTGTAATGGGAATGTTTATTTTGACCCTGCAATCATTCAATCTTGAATCTCTTTTTGAGTAAACACACAGCAACAGTTGAGCATATAAAGAAGTAAGGGTTTCCATTTAATGGGAAACAAGAGACACAATGAGAGTAAACACAGGGTGGAGGCTCCAAGCTGAAGCTCAAACTTTAAGATTCAAACAGGAAGCAGATTTCTTTCGTACAACTTTTTTAATTAGCTGGGGTGAAAAAATCGTCCAAAAAAAATGATGTTTTCCAAGTAAATGATCCAACAAATATAATTCCATCCAAGGCTCATTAGATTCCAAGTAGTCTTTACAGTTTTAGATTTAATGGCTGCATCTGGAGCTCTTCAGTACTAGTGCTGATGAGATCAGATGGTTCCACATGAGACAGGTAGGAAAGGAAGGATATGGTTATTGTCTAATAAAAGATAGGAATTATCACTGTACAGTTATTTTAGTTGGATGTAGTAAAGAAAAAAACAAACATCTCATTATCCACACATGCAGGTGCTCCACAATAACACCTTGTAATATTAAAGCTAACGCCATGCTATGAGTAGCAGTGTAAAACTGGTACCAGGTTGCCACCTGCTGGTACAGACAGAAAATTTCCTCTCGGTGAACCGAGAGTGACCTGCATGGTGAGCTAATATTATCTTAGACTGATTCTACCTGACATGAAAATCTTCAGTAAATTCTGAGCAGGAAACATTTTGCATCACTTGGCAGCATAACAGGTAAGCAGCACAAGACTAGAGGGGATGATTTGAAGACGTTTAGAAAGAACACATTTGGCTTTTACCCACAATAGATTATAACTTCTAGGCAGATTTTGTATCATCATAATGTTTATCAACAAAACACATTTTAAAATTCTCCAAATGGCAGGCTTCCTGTTTTCATCAAGCCGTTGCTGCAGGCTAATTTAGACAGATGAGTCATGTTAATTTAACCGCTCAAACAGCTGCCTGCTTATGGACTTCTTAAGTGAGGAGCCTGCTTATAAAAGCTGCAAACTTTGTTTACGGCACACAACTGGCTTGTTGTTGTGCAGCCAAATGCTTAAAGTGTTAGATTGAGTTTATTTTGAAGAAATTACTCTCAGTCTAGTTAGGCTACCTCCCCCCCTATGGGCAGAGTTATTCTCTTCAGGGGTGAGTTTCTGAGTGTTTTGTTCTTAACGTTTTGTTTCTTTCATCGCTCACTTTACCCGCTGCCTTCACTCACTCCCTTCGACTACATTACCCAACATCTTCTCCCCCCCCCCCCCCTTCTCCCTCACCCACTCACCCAGACTCAGACAGCCTCTCCAGCCCCACCCGCCACAGTCTCAGCTTATCAGATGGCTCAGAGGACCAGCTGGACCGCCTCCAGCAGGTGGAGCTGGCCAGGTCAACACCTATGTCCCAGTGGAGAGCGGGCACTGTGCAGGCCTGGCTGGAAGTTGTCATGGCAATGCCTATGTACATCCGCAGCTGCTCAGAAAATGTCAAGAGTGGAAAGGTAGGATGAGAGTTACTTTACAATAAACATGTTATATTTCAATGCACTATACTGAACTCACCTTTGCTTAGGACACTGAATCAGGCCACTTTAACATTTTGCAGGTCTTACTCGGGCTAACAGATGAAGACCTGGAGATGGGTTTGGGTGTCAGCAGCGTGATGCACCGCCGGAAACTTCGTCTGGCCATTGAGGACTACAGAGATGCTGAGAACGGTAGAGGGTGAGGAAGGAAACCAGATTTTTTCAACTGCGCATTAAGGTGTAAGAAGGGCATCTGCTGGTCATCTAAAGTAACAACATTTACAAAAATGACCCCTGTCTCTACAACTCCTCTGGAATACGGTCCTCTTACCACTCAAAGCAGCTTATACATTCATACACTGAAGGAAGAGGCCACCGTATAAACATTTTCAGGATCCAATCTAATTTATCCACACACTCATTCACATATCAATGGCATCAGTTGCAACTTGAGCTTCAGTATCTGGCCCAAGTAAACTTTGGCACCAGGATGCAGGGGCTGGTCAGTGGATGAGCCTCATTTATGACATACCATATGCATGTCAGGGCAATGGAAAATAATCCTATTGAAGCAGCAATTAACTGGTGATTTATTCCCATGTTTATATAATGAGACTTTAATCTTTAGACTTAAGACTGTATTGTCCCCTTGGGGAAATTCTTTTCCACAGCTCCTTTCTGCATTTCCACAGACAGACAATCACAAGAACATACACTGTAGGCTCAACAAACTGTCCACCAAGACATCAACACTCAGTCAGAGTTGTGTAATTCAGTGAGGCCTTTTGTTCAGGCTCGCTATAACAGCAGGGATCAGGCTCTTGCCAAGGCGAGCCCTTCTGCACCTCATTGCTCTGTACCTGCGTCCAGAGGGGAGTGGGATGAGGTGGGTGTTTAGTGGATGTGTGATGTCCTGTTCTATTGAGGTTGCAATACGTCTGATGGCCCTGTGGTTTAAGTCTGTGAGGTTTGGTGTGGGGAGATTGATTATTTTAGAAGCTGTGGTAGTTATGCGTGTGAGTTTGGCCTTGTTTTTAACAAATAGCATGTTGTAGAAGCAGGTGGAAGCACCTTTAGATATCTTTTTTGTAAGGTTCAGCCTTTGAATGTTAAATGTTTTTAGTTATACATTGGTAAATGATATTTAGATTATCAAAATCTGTTGCAGAGTTGTTTTCTGTCTGTTGACTCATTTATATAGGGCATCACATACATTATTATAATTCATCCTGAAAGCTATAAGAAAACCTGAGGGACATATGGTAGAGATCAGTTTGATAGTTGCTGCAAATGTTATTAAAAACCACAAGACGAGTCTCACATGACTGAAGAGATATTTGAGTCAGAACTAAAACCAACAAAAAGAGACTTTGCTGTCCATAAAACCACTGGTGAACTGCAAAAAACAAGTCCTGTCTTGTTAAAAATGTCTCATTAAACTTATATAAGGCACATTGACCTGACAAGTCCAGATATGAAACTTACTTCAAGATATTAAAAGACAAAACTAAGGACTCAATTAATTGTACTGCGTTAAAATGGTTTCAATTTAATTTCAAGAAACTTATCAAGAAAATGTTGCTTTCTGCTTTGCCAGCCATTTTTACTCATTACAATCAAGAAAGTCCTTGTCTTTGGCTTTTAATATCCTGACAATTTTTTGCACATCTGAACTTGTCAGGTTAATGTGGCTTATTATAAGTGTCATGAGATATTTTGAATACTGAGACATTTACCACTCACTTTTTTGGTATAGATTTGTAGAACTGCGAAAACTCAGATTGTGCTGTGTGTGTGTGTGTGTGTGTGTGTGTGTGTGTGTGTGTGTGTGTGTGTGTGTGTGTGTGTGTGTGTGTGTGTGTGTGTGTGTGTGTGTGTGTGTGTGTGTGTGTGTGTGTGTGTGTGTGTGTGTGTGTTTGTGTGCAGGCTGTCCAAGGCTGCAGATATGGACCACCACTGGGTGGCAAAGGCCTGGCTAAGTGACATCGGTTTGCCTCAGTACTCCCAGGCTTTTCACAACCACTTGGTAGATGGGCGCATGCTGAACTCCCTGACACGTCGAGATCTTGAACGTCACCTCAACATCACCAAGAAGTTCCACCAGGTCAGCCTGCTGCTGGGCATTGAACTGCTGCACTTACTCAACTTTGACAAGGAGGTAAGAATGAAAGCACCCCATATCAGCAAGCAGAGAGTAACAGTTCATAAACTTGTATATACTGAAGCAGCAGACCCATATAAAGCTTATCTGCTGGGTATAAAATATTTGTTGAAATGATTTCCAGGCTCTGCAGGCCCGCCGGGTACAGTGTGAGCACCAGAATGTGGATCCACTGGTGTGGACCTCTCATCGGGTCGTCAAATGGGTGAAAGATATTGACATGAAGGTAGGCACAGAGAGAGGACAATGCAGCCTGAACACATGTAAAAAATTACAACATGAACTTCTCTACCAACATTATATAATGTTTATAATTTACCATTTTGAAAAAGACTGAAGCTGACAAATTTTCAAGCAAAAGTTGTCGAACAGATGTGACAAAACATACGTCTAAATAGGTTAATAGTGTGTTTACTAGGCGCTCCTTATTTCCACCGTGTGATAGAAGGCCTTTGTTATTATACTTCTAAGCTGCTTCTAGTTGATTAGAAAGCCTTTTAGATTACACCCTCAGTGGTGCAATATGAATATCTCTAGTGTATATTGTCTGCTGTCCTGGCACAAGAAAACATGTTTCCATTATGCTTCATGACCACATCAAGGGTGTGAAGAGATAAGGCCGTCTGGACTGACATCCTGTTAATATCCTCAGGGAGTGTGAATTTATACCGGCATCAACAAATGAATCCATATGTTCTTTGACTTGGAGCAAATATGAGATAATTATTGAGAGACTGTTGATAGCAGCTACTCTTCCTCTTTGTGTGAATCATATAAGAGAGCTGTTTTTTTTTTTAAATAATAGAAGTCTGTCTTTTTCTATCCACTTGTCCAGGAGTTTGCTGAAGGTCTTCTAAACAGCGGAGTTCATGGGGCTGTCATGGTGCTTGACCCTACTTTCAACACTGATGCCATGGCAACAGCACTGGGGATCCCCAGTAACAAGCACATGGTCCGTCGACACCTTGTTGAGGAGATGAAAACATTGATCGGTCCAGCCAGGTGAGAGAAAACATTCACAAAGAGACATCGAGCAGACCACCACACTTTCATCAACTATAACCTTGCTCATATGATATTATGTTAATATATGATAAGAGATTAATTTACCTTAAGGCACAATCTTTGCTTACTTGTGTTAATTTATTGCACAGCTGTGTTAAGTACTTGATTCTGATTGATTATTACATAGCAACAGTTCATAGGAGAAGTATGTTATTTCTCAGTGACAGATTGTGGCTATGAACAGACCAATGCTAAGGTTGTGGCTCTAATCACTGACTCTAACCAACTAACTTTAATCATATCAATGCGCAGAAAGAAGTGTGGTAAATGTGAAGTTTGTTTGTTTACAGCAGGAAACGGGAGAAGACAAAAAAAACAGCAGAGAAAGGCAGAAGAGGTTAAGGACATAAAATTGTAGTCTTTGATAGAGAAGTCCAAAAAGATTCTTCCCTGTAACTTTTCTGTTGGCATTTTATTCCCTCTCAACCAGTCCTGTAACGCTTCCAAACTACCTAGCATGTTGCGGTTTGTGGCTGCTTTGTATGTTTTCTACAAGTTTGGTCAACATCTCATTCACTCAGCTTCATCTTAAGATAAGATTAGATAAGATATACTTTATTGGTCCCCCATTGGGGGAAATTATTTTGTTACAGCAGCTTACAACACAGGACAGGGGAATACAACAATGTACTAACATAGTTAAAAAATATAATAACAATAGTAATGGCAATGATAAAGGTAAAATAGAATACAATAAAATAAAATAAGATAGAATAAAATAGAATAAACATCTTCATGTGTGTTAACATCCCATATTAATCTCTGTGCTATTTTACCTCTTCCTGTCTTCTTTTCTCTGTTGTTTAGTGGTCAGCCATTAACCACCAATCTTACGTTTTGTGCCTTCCCATTGAAATGTGTAATACTTAGTACTTTTGGGAACTACTTTTTTTTCATTGTCAACTGGAAGTAGTGAAATCATAAACAGTGCACTGGATGTGCCTGAACTCTTTTATGTGGACTGATTTGATATGTAAAACGTGTAATCAGGTTGTCCCTATAGTGGAATTTGCTATTCAGAATTAAAACCATTGTTAAGGGGTTTTCACCAAACAGCATCAAGTACCAAACACAGCCGACAGGTGATTAGTCAGATAGCCGGGTAATAACCGGCTACAACAACCCGCTCACAATACATTATACCTTACATAACAGGTAGTCTTTTAAAAACTCTATTTGAATAGACAGAGATACTCTGCTCTCTCCTGTCTTCCCTGCAGGACAGATGCCAAGCAGGACTATGAGGGTTTAGGCCTGGGAACACCACCAACCCTACTTCGCCAGAACTCACTGGTTAGACCGCCCAGCTCTGCAGGAAGAAACACTGATGATGAAGGCTCGCTAAGAAGGAGGGCTATCAAGGTGGGAAGAAAAGTTAGTGGAGAATGTAATTACTGCATTACAATTTCTATGGTAGCATGCATATGAAACATATTTACAACAGCACAACAACAACTAGGCTGATAAAGAGAGAGTTTGCTTAAAGTAAATATGTCTCAGTTGAAGAGGAGCAGCTTGTTTGAGTGCATTTTTGTTTGTTTCAGCCTCCAGCAGGATTCAGCCCCAAAGCTCGCAGTGGGCGGGACCTTAGTTGCCATAGCAGCTACGGCTCCCTGCCCCGAGAAGTTGGAGACCAGACTCCGCCCAGAACCGAAGGAAGTCCGATCCGAGGTTACACCAGCATTGAGGTCACCAATGTGTGAGGTCATCAACGTGCGACAACTTCATTAGATTAATCCACATCATGGACATTTGTCTTCCATGTGATGCTTATCTTTTCTAATGTTGAGCCTTTACAGGACAGATTGCACTTTTTAATGAGACAGGGATCTTTTTAACGAGTTTCCTGGTTTAAGGGAAAAAAAATGAGAATTTTGTGCGGAAATGTGTTTTGATGTTTTGATGAAAGTCATTTTCCCTCCCCAACGGCAGAAACATGAGATGAAGGGTTAAAGCTAGAGGATATTTTTCTATTTTTGTGTGTAAATGTATTCTTGTGAACCAGGATGTGATTTGGAAATTTGTTTTTTGATGACTTCGCCGACGACAGTCAGCCTGTTTCTATGAGATCAGATGATTTTTTGAAAAAACAAAGTCTGTGTAATACAGGGAACTTGTTGACACTGAAAAAAGTTTCATATCATGTAAATTGTCCTTGATTTATCCAATTCCACTGTTTGTGATGCCTTGTCAATGTAACTGAGGACAACAGACAAAAAAAGACTTGAATGGAATTTTGAATTCTAGACTATATGTTTGTTAGTCATTTTTCATCTTGCACACTTACACAGTTGTGTCTAAACAAATGTAGCACCCTCTTCTGATGTTTTATACTGTGCAGTTAACAGAAAAATATTTCAATAATGCCAAGAAAAGAAGACCGCAGTGCTGTGTGTCCATGGACGGTTTGGGGAGGCATACATATGAACATGAAAGCTCATTTTAATAAATAAAAATTATATCTCATAATTGAGAGCCATGTGACCCTCACCTTCAGCAGAAAATAAAATGAAAACTCATTCTTAAAGAATATGTGTATGTCTGATGAAATTACTTCACTACAGTGGAATAAATTGGTTGTGTTTTGTTCAATGCAATCAGCAGGGTTCCCACGCGTCCTGGAAAACCTGGAAAACCTGGAAAACAGTTGACCAACACCTGGAAAATGGGAGAAAAAGTCAAATGTCCTGGAAAATCACATATAGTCCTGGAAAATTGTTCAACATAACAAAACACATCCCCATTCATTGAAAGTTGAGTGCACGCTGTGCTGGAAAAGACAGCGACACTGCGCAACTTTTTTCACATCTTTTCTCCTTCACTTCATAATCATGCATTCACAGAAAACGGGGTTATATTTTCTAGTTTTATGGTACATGAGCTTTGTAGAGTGCTCTTTTGATTCAAAGAGTCTTATATTTAAGTTATAGTGTGGCCAGCGGAGTCGGGCAGAGAGCTTGGGGGTCTGTGCCTCACAACTTTCTCTGCAGGCTGAGAGCTCAATTACCGTACTCTAGCTCAGTTGTTCTCAAAGTGGGGTCCTGGGACCCCTGGGGATCCGCGAACCATAGCGTGGGGGTCTGTGAAATAATTTGAATACATTTCTAATAAATTATAAAATTGTGCTGTGTCATTACAAAACAGCATATACACCATTGTTATGATACCATTTGGTGGCTCGAAGGGATATGTGAGTCTTGCTACTGTTAATTTTCTGAAAGCGTTTAAGATCAATTACTTGAAAAGTATAAATGATGTCATGTTGAGTCCACAAGGAATGAAATGACCCTCTGTTTTAAAGTATACAAGTGGTATTTACTTGATTCAAATTGAAGTGTTATCTGTTTATCACTAAGGTACAGGTCTGACGTATTTACATTGATACGTTTTACAATACAGATAGTTCCAAGGGAAACTAAGAGTGCAAATAGTAGTAAGCATCTGCTTTAGTGATGGAAAGTTCGGCTCTTTTCAGAGAGCCGGCTCTTTTAACTCGGCTCCCAAAGAAGAGTCGGCTCTTTCAACTCCCGAACGGCTCTTAATTTAGGATCTTTTGTAGCCGTATATTTTACCTTAACTTTGCAAAAAATAATGGTTTGTATTGAAAACCTTTTTACGTACTGTGTTTTTATGAGAAGCCTTATAATTGCCCAATTTTGTGCATTTATTCTTTTACAAAACCATAATCACCCTGATCCTAGGGTTAAGGTTAGGATTAGGGTTAGGGTTGGGGTTGGGGTTGGGGTTGTGATTAGGGTTATGATTAGGGTTAGGGTTAGGGTTAGGGTTAGGGTTAGGGTTAGGATTAGGGTTAGGGTTAGGATTAGGGTTACGGTTAGGATTGGGGTTAGGGTTAGGATTAGGGTTAGGGTTGGGGTTGTGATTAGGGTTAGGGTTAGGGTTAGGATTAGGGTTAGGATTAGGGTTAGGGTTGTGATTAGGATTAAGGTTATGATTAGGGTTAGGATTAGGATTAGGGTTAGGGTTAGGATTAGGGTTAGGGTTAGGGTTAGGATTAGGGTTAGGGTGAGGATTAGGGTTAGGGTTAGGATTAGGGTTAGGGTTAGGATTAGAGTTAGGGTTAGGCCTAGGGTTGGGGTTGTGATTAGGGTTATGATTAGGGTTAGGGTTAGGATTAGGGTTAGGGTTAAGATGAGGGTTAAGGTTATGATTAGGGTTAGGGTTAGGATTAGGGTTAGGGTTAGGGCTAGGGTTAGGGTTAGGATTAGGATTAGGGTTAGGGTTAGGGTTAGGGTTAGGGTTAGGATTAGGGTTAGGGTTATGATTAGGATTAGGGTTAGGGTTAGGGTTAGGATTAGGGTTAGGATTAGGGTTAGGGTTAGGGTTAGGATTAGGGTTAGGGTTAGATTAGGGTTTGGGTTGTGATTAGGGTTATGGTTAGGGTTAGGGTTAGGGTTAGGGTTAGGGTTAGGGTTAGATTAGGGTTGGGGTTGTGATTAGGGTTATGATTAGGGTTAGGGTTAGGATTAGGATTAGGGTTAGGGTTAGATTAGGGGTTAGGGTTAGGGTTAGGGTTAGGGTTAGGATTAGGGTTAGGGTTAGGGCTAGGGTTAGGGTTAGGATTAGGATTAGGGTTAGGGTTAGGGTTAGGGTTAGGATTAGGGTTAGGGTTATGATTAGGATTAGGGTTGGGGTTAGGGTTAGGATTAGGGTTAGGATTAGGGTTAGGGTTAGGGTTAGGATTAGGGTTAGGGTTAGATTAGGGTTTGGGTTGTGATTAGGGTTATGGTTAGGGTTAGGGTTAGGGTTAGGGTTAGGGTTAGGGTTAGATTAGGGTTGGGGTTGTGATTAGGGTTATGATTAGGGTTAGGGTTAGGATTAGGATTAGGGTTAGGGTTAGATTAGGGTTAGGGTTAGGATTAGTGTTAGGGTTAAGATTATGGTTAGGGTTAGAACCAGAACTAAACCTAAGCAAACAGAACCAGAACCAAACTCATGCAAACAGAACAAGAACCAAAGTCAAGCAAACAGAACCAGAACCAAACTCAAGCAAACCCAACCAGAACAGAACCAGACCTGAACCAGAACCGTACCAGAACCGAACCAAATCGTTCCGAAGCGAACCATACCAGAACAGAACAGAACAGAACAGAACCAGAACCAGAGCCAGAACCAAAACAGAGAAGAACCAGAACAGAACCAGAAAGAAACCAAACCAGCACCGAACTCAAGCAAACAGAACCAGAACCAAACTCAAGCAAACAGAACCAGAACCAAACCCGAGCAAACAGAACCAGAACCAAACTCAAGCAAACCCAACCAGAACCGAACCAGACCCGAACCAGAACCGAACCAGAACCGAACCGTACCAGAACCGACCCGTACCAGAACCGACCCGTACCAGAACCGACCCGAACCAGAACAGAACCAGAACAGAACAGAACCCGAACCAGAACCGAACCAAAACCTTCCGAAGCGAACCATACCAGAACAGAACCAGAACCAGAACCAAAACAGAAAAGAACCAGAACAGAACCAGAAAAGAACCAAACCAGCACCTAACTCAAGCAAACAGAACCAGAACCAAACTCAAGCAAACAGAACCAGAACCAGAACCAATTCGAGCAAACAGAACCAGAACCAAACTCAAGCAAACCCAACCAGAACCGAACCAGACCCGAACCAGAACCGTCCCAGGACCGTCCCAGAACCGAACCAGAACCGAACCAGAACTGACCCGTACCAGAACCGAACCAGAACCAGACCAGAACCGAACCAGAACCAGAACCGAACCAAACCGTTCCGAAGCGAACCATACCAGAACAGAACCAGAACCAGAACCGAAACAGAAAAGAACCAGAACCAGCACCTAACTCAAGCAAATAGAACAAGAACCAAACTCAAGCAAACAGAACCAGAACCAGAACCAGAACCAAACTCAAGCAAACAGAACCAGAACCAAATTCAAGCAAACAGATCCAGAACCAACTCAAGCAAACAGAACCAGAACCAGAACCAAACTGGAGCAAACATTATTAATGTCCTCAGGTTGGCATTGAGAAAAATCAGTTGCCTCAGCTTTGATGGGCTGATCCGATTTCTCCTCTCAGTGACTATTTGCCCGGTCTTCAAGAAGAGTCTCTCTGAAGGAACAGATGTAGCCAGGAAACACAGCCTCCCCTCCATCACCTGAATCCTATATCCTCACGTGATTGGCCGCATGGCCGCCATGCTGACCAATCAAAACAAAGTTCTGCTGTGAGCAGAGCTGTGGCTGAGCACTGTGAGAGCTAAGCAGCGAAAGGAAAAAACTGGGAGCCGGCTCTCTCTTGATGCGAGCCGGCACTTCTGATTCACTATAAAGCATCGGCTCTCAGAGCCACAGCTTTTGATCATGACACATCACTAATGTGCTTAATCTGTGTTACAATTATGACCCTAACCCTTGCACAATTTTCTCACCTGTAAGGGGTCCCTGGCTCCAAAAAGTTTGAGAACCCCTGCTCTAGCTAGTAGGAGTGCAAACTCCTGATAGTGAAAACAAACGCAACAAAAAGAGCGACACAGCTGCACAGAAACTCCACGTTGTAGACATCGCTGATCATAATAGACATCGCCACCTCTGAGAGATCTTCAAATACAGAGTGCGTCTTTACACCGGTGCGATTTTTTCAGGGTTTACGGTAACTCAAATAAAAAAACGTGACATTTGCTTTGTTTTATATCGACCACTTAGCAGGATGAATATCATGATTAAGCAGGTATATTTTGAGTTTGAGTTGAGTTGAGAAACATTTGCGGCCATTTTTGTCATTCAGTTCTATTTATGTCATTAGTGCACTGATCCTCTGATCATTATTATTCTTGAATTATTTCAGTAAGGGCGAGGGGCGCTACCGCTGGCGCCACGACCAAGTTCTTAAGGCCATAGCGGACACCATCTGCAGTGGAATTAACCACTGCAAGCGCCTCCGCCCAGTGAAGAAAACAATCTCTTTCGTCAGAGCTAGGGAGAAGCCTACATCAGCTGCCAGGACCACCTCCTCTGGCCTGCTAGCAACGGTGCAGGATTGGGAGCTAAAAGTTGACCTGGGGAAGCAATTGAAGTTCACAGAAACTGTTGCCAGAACATCGCTAAGGCCAGACATAGTTCCTTGCAGTTCCTCCAGTGTCCACTAGAGGCCGACTCCAAAAGCACTGAAAGCCACATACACAACAATACAAAAAGCCCATCTTTACAGTAAAGGGGTTATCAAAGTTACTAATGTTAAATAATTAGAGGCAGGACTGACAGGTGGGCACACTGTAGCTTATATACAGTTTTTCATTGTTTTACAGTCCAATTGAATGTAATAACATCATATAGTAATAAAGGAATTACTCACAACTATAAATGATTAAAATGTTGATGACATCTCAGTCAAACCTGCAGCTCTACACAACTTTTTACCATTTTGGTTTCACTGTAGCAAATTCACAGCTCTATTTAACAGCTCTCACAGATCATGTTTTTTTATTCTGGTAAACTTCGTGCAAGCAGCCTATCGAGTAAAAACAATGTGGTTAGCAAGTATAGCTGGTGAAGAAACTCAAACGTTAAGAAGAATCCCAAATATGATGGGGGCTAAACCAGAGCTAAACAAGGGTGAATCATTTTTCAGTTTGCTACAGATACCTAATCATAAAGAAAAGTGTTCAGTTAAATGATAAGACGATAGGGCCTCTGATGATAGAAATTGTGGTATGGGAATTTCATTTGTGTGTTTGACTTTTTGAGACTTTTTTGACAACAGACCTCACAGAAACAGAACACATGAACATTATAAAGTCATATTAGATTAGTCTAGGCATTTATCTTTAGCAGACTAGACTACAGTAACGGTGTCTTTACAGGACTCCCTAAAAAGTCCATCAGACGACTGCAGCTCATATAGAATGCTGCTGCTCAAGTCCTAACAAGGAAAAGTAGACCACATCACTCCAGTTCTTATATCCCTACACAGTGGAGGCATGATGG
The DNA here is from genome assembly GCF_009762535.1 of Notolabrus celidotus. NCBI lineage: Eukaryota > Metazoa > Chordata > Actinopteri > Labriformes > Labridae > Notolabrus > Notolabrus celidotus. Next base: position 14,718,342 of record NC_048282.1, on the reverse strand, counting down.
CTGTCTAACATGAGTCTGGTTCTGCCTGAGGTTTCTGCCTGTTAAAAGGAAGTTTTTCCTCGCCGCTGTATACTGCGATGTGCAATGCTCATGATGGATTAAGGTGGGGTCAGACTGAGTCTTACCCTGTCTTGAAGTTGGGTCTCCGTTCATAATTTGACATAGAGTGGTCTAGACCTCCTATCTTTGTAAAAGCGTCTTGAGATAACGTTTGTTGTGATTTGGCGCTATACAAATAAAGATTGATTGATTAATTGATTGGCTTCCTGTCTGTCAGAGAATAGACTTTAAAATCCAGCTGATGGTTTATAAAGCACTAAATGGTTTAGGCCTAGAATACATTGCTGATCTGCTGCTACTTTATGAACCATCTGGACCTCTGAGGTCATCAGGTACTGGTCTACTTTCAGTCCCTAGAGTCAGAACGAAACACGGTGAAGCAGCGTTTAGTCATTAAACACCACATATCTGGAACACACTCCCTGAAAGCTGTAGGTCCGCTTCAACTCTCACCTCTTTTAAATCAAAGATTAAGACTTTTTTATTTGCCACTGCCTTCCTATCTTTTTAACTCACTTTAAATGCAAATTTTAAATTTACTTTTAATATATTTCTAATTATCCTTTTCTTTTCTGCTTTATTATATTTGTCATTTTAATTGTGTTCTTTTATGCTTGTCTGAATGTTTCCAATGCTTTTAATGTTTTAATGTAAAGCACATTGAGTTGCCCTCGTGTATGAAATGCGCTAAACAAATAAAGCTGCCTACTTTGCCTTGCCTAGGGATTGCTAAACCGTTAGCAAAAGTCTCCCATTGAAAGACCAACATGAACTGAATGATGAGTTTGTATTAAGTGAGCGGAAAGTTGATCAGTCAGGGTGAAGTGTGAATTTGTGTGACTCTGTGACAAAGAGGAGTTGATTAAGACAGTGAATATTTATGAATAAATCCTGGCAACAGGGCGTGGGAATTTGCATGAGAGACTGTAAGAGATTCACTTCCTCTTTTGTGATGTAAATGTGGGATCAATCTAAACTGAGTGATTGCCTCAATGAGCTAATACACATAATGAATTTCCCAATAGTGTTTTGGTGAGTCAGTATTTTTGTGATTCACTCTAATTCCTCCTGTGTTTGCTTTCTGTTCGGTATGTTAACTCAAGCATCCTGTATGCAATGACACATGGTGCAACAGCTTCAACTTCCCAACCTCTACCAACTTCCTCCTTTTACTTACAGTGTCTCGACTACTGTGCCACGCTAAGGATGACAAAGCAAATAAGACAGCTACCCTCTGATTACTGGGTAATAATACTGTCCCACCTCAAGCCTGTATGGTAATCCACTAGCGGTTGGAAAATCTAGCACAGGCAATCCATTATGCCACTTTGTACTTTGGGATATCAGTGGTATGATGAGGGAAGGTGTGTCAGAGAGAAATAAAATGAACTACTTATTATGGAAACATTAAGTTACATTGAATTCATGCTCATTTAGCAGCCACAAAACCAACATCAATAGTTTCATGTCTGTAATTGTGCATGAGTTTGCAAACTGGGTTTGAACAACAAAATCAAGAAAGAAGGGTAGAGCTGTTTGGCTATATCTGTACCCTGCATTGGATATTGATTTGATAATCTAATGCATATTTGTTGCCTAAGTAAATTTGACACAGTTAAGGCCATGAGGCCATGTTATTTTACCATGACATCTTTCCTTTGTAGCTGCCGACGCATCACTTAATGTGATTAAAGGCTGACAGTGATAGGGGTTCAGGCCAGACATCCAGATGTAATCAAGGCTTGTTCGCAGTGTTTTGATCTCTCCCTTTGTGTTTGTGTGTGCAAGTTGTGTGTGCATGGTAGAACAGAGGAACCAGATTTAAGTGTAGGAGGAAGAAAACCTCCCCAGAGCCCACAACAACAGTGTTTCCTAACTCAATGGAACAATACAGTTAGTGGTCAGGGTTGAGACTGGTTTTGTCATTATTGTAAAACAGTCCAGTTCTTGTTTTAGCCCCTAGATACAGAGACAGGGAAATTAACAGAGAGGCAGAGGGTTAGAGTGAAGGGCTTGAAAGGAGTGAGAGCGAGTGGGTGGTTCATGTACAAAGAGGAAGTGAAAACCTAATCAGATAGACCCGATAACAACTGATCGACAGTCTCCTGAATAGGGTGGTAATGATTAGTGAGTTGGAGACATCAGTCACCTGTTAACGACATCTGATGGTATTAAAAAGCTGTTTTACATATGTTTTTCTGGGCATTCAAATTTCCCATCAGTCAGTGGTGAGATTTGACACAGATAACATTAATGCAAATCTGTCAATCTGTGCGAGAAGGTGAAAGTCAATGTTATCTATTCCAAAACTATCTCCACCTAATGCTTTCTGAAGTTTTCCTATTAGCCCTAAGTCTGTGATGATAAGCAGTTTGACTCCTTCTCAGTCTTTTTGTGTTGCTGATGAACACAATGAATTCAACATATACAGGTGTAATGGTCAGTTTTGTTCAAGTCAGTTACTTTCATCAAGTCCCCCAAAAAACTTAAGGTTTGCTTTAATCTTATCACATGTTAGTGTTAGTGTAGGCCTAGCACGTATTACTAGAAGATAACCCCAATATCTATTTCTGTTTTTTGCAATTCTTTCATACATTTTAGAGTTTTTACTCTATATTTGGGACAACGTTCAACAGGTTTTAGTACGAATTAAATATTGGTCACGTTTAACAGGCTAACATAAAATGAGCAATGGTTAATCCATAAAGCCGCCTTATAGTTTCAGGCCCCAATTTTGTGATTGTTCACAGGCAAACTGTCATGACTGCAGCGCCCCTTGAATAGAACAGAAACAGAGACATTTTTGGTGTTATTAACAGAAGTTGTGCTTATATTACTTTGACTAGATGTGCTGCAGAGCCGTGGGGAAGTGGCTTTAAGTTGGGGGTGCTGTAGTAAGAGGTGCAATTTTTTTTCTTTTTGCATTTAGGAATACAAGCTTTCAAGAGAACTTTTCATTATAAATTCACAAATTGCAACTTTCATATCCTGTTGTACAGCAAAGAGCATACAAGCCAAACCTGGTAAAACAGTCCCAAAAGGCAGTAAAACGCATTGAACAGAACTTATCCAAATACTTTTAGTTCTTAAGCAGGCACACACACAGGGCCCACAGGGTTATTTTAAAATGAATAATTATTTAAAATTGCTATAATTATTTCTCAAATTTTCCTCTGGCATTATATTTTTAGAAAATAATACAAGGGGGAAAAACTGTTTTATTGTGTTAATTAATGTATTTATTTCAACTTATTTATGCATCCAGAAAAAAAAAGTGTGATGCCTTTTCCAACAGTGGGTGCTGCAGCACCCTCAGCACCCCTACTTCCCACGGCCATGATGTGCTGTCATCTGTCTCTTGAAGACATTTTCTCAATAACTTGAATTATATGTTAAGTGTAATTTCATTGTTCTATTGAGGTAGAGTCGCGTTTTCAAAGCTAGCTCTAACATTTAAGTCCGTCTGAAGATATTAAAGACTGAAGAATACAGCACTTTAACATGTGGAGGTAAAATATCTTCTCACATATTTCTTTTCCAACCCCCAAACCAGGAGTGAAAGGGTTAATGAAACTGGAAGTGCAGCTCTGAGCCCCCTCCCTCCTGCTCTGTCTTTGCTCGGTCTGAGCCCATCCGTCTCAGATGAAAGTTCCTGTCTGAACATTAAACGCTATTTGTCAACACATGATGACACAAGAACTGCTGTCAGCTGTGGCAGAGTTTTAGGTAATCGGATCTACACCTCCAAACTTTGAGAAGAAGAAGAAGCGAAGAGTTACTCATTGACCAAAGATGCAAAGGTGAGTGTGAGGCCGACGCTCGTTCGGGTAAAAGTGTTTTTGAAATGTTGTAAAAAGTTGCTCAACGTAGGCCTGCGAAGTTTTTTTTGAATATGTGTCGGCTGAAAAGTTTTGGTGCACAGCCTTACGTATCCTATAACGGAGTGAACGTAAGCAACCCGCCCCGTGTTGTAGTTTTGGACGCTGCTCGGTGCGTAAACGTCCAGAGTGCTCAAACACTAAACCGAGCGTACACACCCAAAATGTCACTATGTAGCCTACTCATTATGTAGCGTTATCTTGGACTTAGTTGTATCAAAGCGAGTGTTAATGTGTTAATGTAACGGTGTTGTTAACATCTGGCTGCACTATTTCCGACTTAAGTGAAACTGCACTTCTCAGGACACGTTTTACAGCGCTTTGCAAATGGAGGTCTCATGAGCAGAAATCTCAATGTGTCAATATTTTTATCGCAAAACCTATGCGTAAAACCTGTTATTTGGTGAAATGTGAACTCTAAGCTGGACTGTAACAAGCCCCATACACACCCATGATATGTGTCATCTTCACATAAATGTTCATACCCACCTCTGGATTTCACAACTGTACCAGGCTTGTGACTGTAATGTAGGCTAAAGCTAGCAGGCCACTTAGTCTGTGCCCAGCTGTCCCGATGAGCTTAATTCAGTGCCATGCCATGCATTCTTCTCCAAGAGGCTGCTCATACAGTTCACTTCTTGGTTTACGTACTTCACACTGCCCCCCTCACTGCCAGCATGTCTAAGCATGTTAGCAGACTAGACACTGACATAGTTTGTTGGTGAATACAAGCTGAGTCGTATTACTACATCATGATGACACTCTTGAATGGTCACATAGGTTATAGTTAATGTCTTGGACTTTGGTCTGTGCTAATTTATAGTTTGAAGCGTACATTTCCTAGACTCTGATCTTGCAGAGATAAAGTCATGGCATACTGCTGGGTGGCCCATTTATCAATGAAGTCATTTTTACTGCGAAGGAACTCAAGGTAATACTGTTTCCTTTAATGTATGGATTTAAATTTACACTGAAGCAGGTGATGATGAGAATGATGTAATACAAATCTGTACATTGTAAAGTCAAGGTATTGTAATAAATCCTGAGGTATTCATTTTACAGTAGCCATAACTGTCCCTATCTTCCCTTGTCATGTGTTGATATTGGGTAAGTCATCCTTCAGTGAATGGAAGTTCTGTCATTTATTTCTGAGAAATGGGCTTGGACTCTCATAAAGAACAAACCTCTCTGCGGCACCTTCACACTTGGTAAACGATAACTCATAAAGTAAGACAGGATATTTTATGTGTATCAGTGTGAGTTCTTTTCACGGAACAGCATGGAACGACCACATTTACAGGTTTATGTTGCTTTAAAGGTTTTCAGTTTGTGTCTGACCTCAAATTCCTTTCTCCCTGCTGTGTTTAATCTCACTGGAGCAGGTCCGACTGAAGATTAGAAGTTGACAAGATGCGATCCAGTGTGGATGGACACCCTAGTGGAGGGGGTTCTGGCAGCAGTAACAATAACAACACCAACAGCAATGCAAACAGTGGAAACTCAGGCTCCCAGTATGCACTTTGTGCTCTGGGGGTTGGGCTTGTTGCCCTCGGTATTGTGATGATCGTGTGGAGCGTGGTACCTGCAGATGCAGCTGGAAATAACAGCAGCAGTTCAGGAGGACATGGCGATACCAGTGGCAGGAAAAATAAAGCATCGTCTATTGCTTTTGTCCTAGTGGGGTCTGGGGTGTTCATGTTGCTGCTTTCCCTATGTCTGGGGATGAGGAACAAACAGCGGGAGCAGCTGAGGCTCCAGCAGGCTCAGAACAATGGAGGAAATACAGCTGGGCGGCAGGAAAACGGAGAAACGTGAGTACATTTGTAGCTTCATAGCTTTGTCTTGTTTTAAATATCTGTGAGCAAAAAATGATTTCACCATGCATCCTATTAGTTTTACTGGTGGATTGGTTTAATCAACTTAGAACAATGTTCTGTCTTAACAAACTTATCCTTAAAGATTACAGTTTCTGTATTATAGGGGCCAATGTTGTGCATCAAAATGAGTCTAACAATATATAATCCCTGCTTCTGAGAGTCATTCCTTTGTAAAGGGATGATTAAAACAACAATACCACCACTAAAAAGTATGGTTTGATTAAAAGCCTTGTGTCACTTTGTAGTTCGGATGTCTCAGATTGTGAACAGCTGCCATTTGTTCTCAGAAGGCCAACACATTGAAATGATCCATTTAATAACATCTTTCTCAACTTATTTTGAGATTTATGGGTATTAAAGCTGTCCATGCTGGTGGCTGGCAGGCTCTCAAACTAGTGAGTGTGTACCTGAGAGTTGTGACAGAAAGTAAAACGTATATACATGCCATATAATTCTACATTTCTCTACACTCTGTATAACCTACATTCCTCAATTATAAGCGCAAGTGAAGGACTTGGCAGTGTATACATACTTGTTTGTGAGCATCATTCATATCTGTTTGTTTTTCTAAATGTCTGCAGAGCTGAGGAACAGGCCCAGCGTTTTGCTGTACCGTCCTATGAAGAGGCAGTCTGCAGTGGCCAGTACCCTGTCCGTCAGAGTAACCTTCGTCCAAGCAACTCCCAGCTACCCTCTTATGATGACCTAGTCCAAGTGGATAGTGTACAGTATGAATGCGAGGGGTCCGAGGTTGGGACTGCTGGATTACAACCTGCTCCAGCCTCTGGTGCTCCAACTGCTGCTGCTGCTGCCACATCAAATCGTAAACCTGGAAAAAACACCCGCAAACTCCTACCTATCAAGATCCGGAGGATTAAATCAGAAAAGATGCACATGAAAAACATTGATAACTCACAACCAGCAGCTGGAATCAGTATAGAACCACTTACCCCACCACCGCAGTATGAGGATAAAGTGCCTCCAATTTAAGATCAATCTTCTCATATTTAAAACAATCGACTGAAATCCTGGAAATCTCCCGTGATCACCTTTCGTGGATCTGGATATGCCTTGTAAAGCCAAGACTTGAAGATGGTTCATTTTGCTGAACATTTTATTGGAGGCACTTTGATTTGAGATACTCTATCTGTCAATCATGCCACTTCACTCCAAAGCACTGACTGAAGCCTTTATTTTTTTAAATATATGATCTAACTGGACATCTGCAAGCAGATAGAGACAGATCATGATGGACATGCTGATGTCGGTGGATCCTTTTTTACGTGACTCAGTCACACTGGGGCTCATTGGGCTACAAGCACACACTTAAACTGTTTTTCTGAAGCTAAAGTACTTCTTAACTTCTTGCTTATGCAATATCTGTATGACACGAACCTCCTCTGTTCACGTGAGTTTAAAGTTGAACAGATCATGAGATATCATTGAACGGTCTTAGAGAGGATTTGTAAGGACACTTAAATAGATGCGTGCAAGGCGCTCATTTCTTTTTTTACAAGTAGCTGCTGTTGAGGCATCGTATCACCTTTGAGGCTTTACATTGATACTGCCATTTTTCATTCAATGTTTGCAATACTGCCTCCTCTTGGAGAGTCTGCATGAGTTTCAACAATGCTGTCGTTCTGCTCTACTTTTATGTTAGCTTCTGTTTAACTAGCCTTTGGTTCAGAGAGTTTCCTTCATTTGTTAGATTAAAGGAAAACAACTGGAAAAAACAGGTACAAGGTTTCCTAAGATGCTGTGTCACTGAAAACACCATATAAGAATATTTCATTTTCGTCAAAACTTAGTTAGCATTTAAGAACCATAGCTCACATGACTGTTAGCTGTCACTGTCCCAAAACATATAGGAGCCTCCTAAATGTTCAGTAGAGCAGTGCATTTATTTTACAAAAGAGAAACCCTAGTTTAATGTCAAAAACATGAGTTTAGGAACAAGACTAGTTTGAACTTTTGTTGGTATGTCTTAACTTACATGGTCCAAAGTAAGTAAATTGTTGAGTTTAGTGCTATTTGAGTCATATAAGATGTTAAAAACAGAAAAAACAAACCCCCAGAAATGAAGCCCTAATTTACCATCATACCATGAATTTTATGGCTGATGAGTGAGCAATGTCTGGATAGCTAAAAGTAGCTACAGAATGATATTAGCATGCCATTGTGGACATTTTTTGGTAGATACAATTCTGAGATTTTTATTCTGGTTTTGATTCCAGTAACTCCTGGGAAAAACAGTCGTGTCATTTTCATGTGAAATACTCAACCCCCTTGTGTCTTGTTTATGCTGGCTTTCAAACAGCCTAAGGGAATATATAGGGAAACTTATGGGAAAATCTTAGTAGATCTAATGGCTGAAAGTTATTTTTACAAATGTTAGTGCAGCACCTTAGTTTCTGGGAAGGAACCATTTGAAAGAGGCTGAAGGTCTCATTTTATGGCCTCTTTAAGGAGTGGTAATTCTAACTGGCTGCTGCCCTGAGTTAGCCCTGCAGTCACACACAATGAGAAACACTTAGTTGCCTTTGTGTTGAGAACAGCACTATTGCTCTTCCTAAAACATTTCTAAAGACACCGTATGACTGTACATGAGCTCTGATGTTACTACTCTTTTACAGTTTTGCTTGCAAACAGATGTCAGAGCAGAACGTTTGAGAGCACGACTGAAGAATCTTATGAATAGTTGAAAGCCTCTGCTCTGTCGCCATGGTGAAAACTGTTAAGCTGTGAAGACAGTTAGTGTATTCTCTGCTTCTCTTCGGGCCCTTTCTTGATTCTAACTCGAGATGTCCAACAGAAAGACTCTTTGACTGTGCAGCTGCGCCATAATAACAGCAGCCATGGCTCGCTCGCTTGCTCATCACTCAGTCATTCCTTCATTCCTTCTATCACAGCCTGACTTGAGTTGCTGCCCTTGTTTTACTTGGAAATATGCAGGGAATGAGCAGAAAGAGAGCTTATGGCAATGTTCAGAAAAACTGTTTGAGTTCCATCTTAGCACTATAAAGACCTGTCAACAAACTCCTCTCTTCTTCAGGTTAGACTTGTTTGAATATTAACAGCTGAGACCAAATCAAAGCTTATTAGTCATTCAATAAAATGTTAAAAATTTATATTTTTACATAACAAAGATTTGCTGTCTTTTAATTTGTTGGGCACTTTTCATTAGTGACTTCTCCGTCCATATCTCCACTTTGTTTGGGTAAAACTCAGTGTGATGCAAAATGTTTCTCAATCACTGTCAGCTGGTTATATAATATATTATCAGGTTTTCTGTCAAGTAAAAGGTAACAAGGTCAATGAATAACTCCAGGTTTGTCACTGGAATACATGACAGCTATGTCTTCATTTTCATTTTGAAGTTTAAACCACACTGTTTTATTTTGGTTCAGTAGCTTCAGTACTGGAGACATAGTAGTTGTACCTCATTCGCAAAGGACCAGTAAACTACATGAGTGATTTCATAACTTTGTAGTTGAAATGTTTTACATTGACCAAAACAGTGAGTGTTTCAATGTAGCACTCACTTTCTGTTTTACTTTGAAGAGTGCCTGAAGCACATTCTATCTGTCATCAGTGTCATTTATTCTCTTTTATCACTTCAATCTGTATTTCTTTTATATGTACTGTGAAGAGATGCTTTTCTATGGTGACTCAAGTTTGCCTTTTGTACACGAGTTTCTTCAGAAGAGTGAAAACAAATGTATCTCATGAATATTTTATGAGAAATAAAAGGAAGAATTTGTTAATTACATAATGATTTGGAAGTTATTTTCTTTGCTGTTATTACTCAATAATAGTGAGTCAAACTCCTTTTTCCCCTGAATATTATGTGTCAGATGTATCCTTTGTTACTGTTCAACACTTCTTAGCTAGTAGACATTCACTGTATGGGATAACTGCTCTACATGGTAAAGGTCAATCAATCAATCTTCATCTATACAGCACCAAATCAGAACAAATGTTATATCAAGACGCTTTACAAACAGAGCAGATTTAGACTGTACTCTATGTTCTATTAATGACAGAGATCCGACATCAAGACAGGATAAGATCCAGTCCCATCTTACACACAAGACCCAGTCTTCTCTTGACTTAATCTACCATGAGCAAAGCACTTAAAAGCATTTTGCAAGTTACAGCGTTAAGGAAAAACTTCCTTTCAACAGGTAGATACCTCGAGTAGAACCAGACTCTTGTTAGACAGCCATCTTCCTCAACCGTGTTGGGGTTGGAAAGAGGGATAGAAAGAAATGCAGAAAGAGAGCGATGATAATGGTGAGACGGATAGAAGTAGTTGTAGCAGCTGGAGTCTGGTACGCCCACAGCAACAGGCCGTCTACGGTAGAAATCCAGAGGAACCTAGGAGACAAGGGAGCTCAGGCACTCCAGAAATATCTATAGTTAGTAACTTTAATGAGACAGGAAGACTTATAGTAAGTGACGATGAGCAGGCCTGCATGCTGGGAGTGTAGTGTTCTAGAGGGGTAATGTGGCACTATGAGATCTTTAAGATATGAAGGTGTCTGAACATTAAGAGCTTTGTAGGTCAGAAGAAGGATTTTAAATTCTAGTCAAGATTTTATTGGGAGCCATTGTAGAGAAGCTAACACAGGAGAGACATGCTTTCTCTTCCTAGTTCTGGTCAGTACTTGAGCTGCAGCGTTTTGGACCAGCTGACAAGTCTTTAGAGACTTATAAGGGCAGCCTAATTAAAGGGAATCATAGTAATTTAACCTAGAGGTAACGAATGCATGGACTAGTTAAGGTAAGAAAGAGTGTTTATTGTAAAGCGTTCAGAACATGAAGATCAAAACTCTTATCATTCCATTAATGGCATTACACTTGTTTGACCTCAAAGCATTGTCTTCCTTCTTACTTAGCAGAAAAAGGGCTAACACATTATTCATCAGAGTTGTTCATATTTCTTATGAAAGCATTTTGATGTCTTCTTCAGTAGTTGGTTATAATCTGCAGAGGAAAAAAACACAGTTGTATTAGACTTCCTGTTTTTGAAAGCTGAGCTTTTGTTTGCTTCACGTTTCATTGTTCGGGCTGATGAAGTAATAAATGAAAATATCTCTCACTGTGTTCATCCAGTTGATGTAGGAGCTGACTTTTGTGAAGACAGTAGGCTTCTGGAAGACATTGCAGCCTTGACCAGAACCAAAGCTCACCACACCATGAACATCCCAGGAGCCATCAGGGTTCTGACAATTCAGGGGACCACCAGAGTCTCCCTGTGGGTCAGCACACACACTGGTTGTAAGCAGCTTATTTACAGATACTATGTGGTGACCAAGGATCTCTTGAGGTAAATCCCCTTTAATGAAATGCCCATACTTCAGTTTTACAGATGACACCTCAAATATCAGTTATTGACTCCTGAATTTCATTGCACCTGAAAATGAGCAAACTCACATTACAACCCGCAGTGATGCCGTCCCCTCCTGCACAAACCATTTTGTCTGTTGCCAGGACACTCCACCAGTCGGGTTGCGAGCAGGTATCATGGTCAACCACTGGCAGGAGAGCCTGTTGCAGGATGTCTGCTGCAGGACCGTCAGCTAAGGGGAAGAAACATGCTCACAGGGTAAGAAACAAGATTTTGCTTTAAAGGGACACCACTCAAGGGACATGTGTAGTGTGTGAAGCAAAGCAGTGAGATTACACATAAAACTGCTGTAATGATATCCCACTGTCCATCAGAGGACTCAAGAGCCTCACTGTCACATGGATAAAAATGTTTAACTGAGCTTTAACAATGTGGTGTCATAGGAGTATTGAGGCCCTCATGTTCTAGCAATAGACAGATTCCCCTCAGGACAGTTGCATGTTTAATCACTGACTGAAGCTGTTCACCATTTTCAAATGGTGTAATTTTTTCTCTGATTTCATTGAAAGGATGGGAAGTTGGAATACTTTGAAAATGTTGTGTTGCTGTGGGCCATGTTGTAAGTCTCATACATGTTTGGTATCTGATAATAAAATGTGCACCTCTTCTCAATAAAAAAAGCAACTGAAAGACGACAGATGATGGAAAAATGGTCGGGTATCAGGTCACATTTCAGGTATAGCAAACATATTTTATAACCTATTAGTTTACCTTGTTTGCAAGTTAGTACTCAACCGCATCCAAGCTAACATCATTTTAGTGAGCTCGAGGTTACATCAGTAGTCTTAATGATTTAACAGTGATGTCATTTTGATGTCTCATTACCTACCAAGAGCTAAGCCAAAACAGCTAAAAGTAGCATCCTACCAATTCCTGGTCAACATTCTAGTTAGCTAGTGTAAGAGTAGAAACTGGATGTTTATGTTGATAATTATTCTGTTTGACAATGATCAGTCAGGGTGGTTTCATGTTACACCGCTAGGGGGTGCTGCAGGGTTTTGGCTGAGAGAGAGAAGAGAAGAAAGGGGAGGAGAAAGAAGGAACGGGATGATTGGAATGGATGACTGAGCTTGGTGAAGACTGTTGAGACTCATTAAAAGTTATGAGTAAAACTCAGAAGTTGTTGAACTGATTTATTCCTCCTCACACACCCATGTCGCTTACACTAGCTACACAAGCTGGGAATATGTTCCTTTTCTATTAGATCCCATATTACTGCCAGTAACTGTAGGTTAGCATTAGCTCATTACCTATTTTTCTGCTAACATTATGTTAGCTAGGAATTAAGTTCTTAACTGTAATGTTGAGCCAGAAATGAATGCCTCCCCTATTGTACTGAAGAACATTACAAAACAGTAGCTGTAAGCAACTTCCTAGGCTGGTTTCGAAACGGCCTGCTACATACTACCTACTAATATAGTAGGCAGTAGGTACTGTCTACTACATACTGCGTTTGAATTTAGTATGTAGTATGACTGTTCTGTTCGATCTGTATTGCAGTACGCTGAGCCAGACGTCACTGAATTTCTGGTTTTGGAAATTCGAAAGCGGAAGTAAACAACGGCCAAGCTGATAGCAAAACTGCTTCTTTAGCATCCACTTATGAAATAAAAAGTTAGGAAGTGGTTTGTAAGGAATTTAATAATTTTCACAGCACCTAAAAACTGAGTCCCCCCCGTCAAAAAAAGAAGAAAAAAGAAGAAGCGTAACTTTAGCGCTGTGCATTGTTGGAAACAGTACTCAAGGCAGACTGGTCCGATGCATACTGTGAAATTTTCCTGAATCAGTACGACATCCAGGGAGTTTTGGCATACTGCAGATTTTGCTCTTTTTCACGTACTGCATACTACATACTGAATTTTGGCCAAATCAGTACGTAGTGCTAGTATAGTAGGTGGTTTCGAAAACAGCCCTAGTGTGGCAGGCAGCACCTGTAGTTAGGTGCTGCTCTTGAATGCAGCTCCCTCTTTCTCTCTGACCCCTCCCTCCTCTAATCAGGTACCTTATAAAAGGCAGCTGGAGCCTTTTGTAGGCCTCATGCTGCTGCTCCCGCCTGTGTGAAGCTCTTCCCTGTTGGGATCCCCTTAATATTCCTGCATTTAGCTGCAGCTCCAAGGTGGTGAGTAGGGTGGCTGGGAGAGTGATTTTTTTTTTATAGTAACACAAATGGTTAAGGTCAATTTTAATGGCAGTGTATCTCTTTGCAGGTATAGACCTACTGCTGTTTTTGCCCCCCCTCATTTTAGTTGTTTTGTCTCCGTACTGTTCCTTTAGTTTAGCATTTTGTCCCTAGTTAGTTTCCTGGTTTGATATTGTTTCTTTTGATATTAGTTGCTTTACTTTAGATTGTTTAACTAGTTTCCTTTTAGTTTTCTTCTTCTCTTCAATTATCGATTAAGTTTGTTTACCAACTGGGTTTGTTTTTTTTGTTATTTAATTACTTTGTTTCTTTCAGAAGTTGAGCCCATTAGTTTGGGAGGCTAGCCACCAAGGGTGAGGGCCCTCCACGTGTTTCATGCGAGTTTGGCACTGGGTCACGATAGGCTGCACTGAATTGTAGTGAGGATTGTGGTGTGGGTGTTTGTGCTGTACTTCACCAAGATAAATTAATGACGTTTTGCCATTCGTTCTTTTGATTTAATAAACTTTTGAACTTATTTTGACGCCCTGTCTCAGCCTTCATCAGTTCTTACCTGTGTGACCTGGTTTAATCCTAATCAAGTGTTGCTCTATAGTTACTGGGGTACAGGTCCCCAGGTGGTGTTGCCGGTTACCATTTCTGTTTAAACTTTAGCTATAAGCCCGCCCTGCCACACTAGCTTATAGTAATATTATCTAGTAAGTGCCTGAATGCTAACATTAGCTGGTGCCTGACCGTATAGTAAATGAGTCATAACTAACATAGCCTATATTGTGACATGCCTGGCTGCTGTGGAAAAAATATCAACTGTTTCATCTACGTACTAAATCTAGGAGAAATCATGGTTTGTATTTTTCCACTGATCAAGCTTGTCTGAGTAATATCAGTTCATCAACAGTGATTCATTCTGCTGAGTTGTGTTGAAAGTATGTATTCTGCTTACTGGAGAGGCGACCCCAACCAGTGACATAGCAGGGAGCACCATCAGGCAGGACTACGCTCTCGTCTGGGATGCATGCAGACATGATTGTGTCCGAGAAGGTGACCGGGGATGACAGCTTGATCAGAGCAATGTCATTCCTACAAAAGGCAAAACAAAAAAGGCGACACATAGTACAAATACTGAACAAAAAAATTTCTGCTGTGTTAAGGTTTTGCTGAATCAGCATCCTTATTTTGAGATCTACCCTCTGAGTGATCACATACTCTCCTTACACATAGAAGAGTGCTGATTATGCTCTACAGCTGGAGGTGGAATTAAACTGTGTGAGTTGCTGGTGTTGTTACCGGCTAAGCAGGATGTTGTAATCCTCATGAGTAATGATTTTGGCTGCCGTCAAAGCCATCGAGCCCTCCTCACTCGTCTTCAGGCTGTGTTTACCCAGCTCCACTCTGTAGTTGTAGCGGTCACTGTGGGACAGCAGATGACAAGGTGTTTCCATGGGGAATTCTGAAAGCAGTATTGACTTCTCTGCCAGTGTGTACTAAACTGTAATTAAGCAGAAGGTGGATTGCGTTTGTATGGTAGCACCTGGAGAGGTAATACATGGCTGTGGGTGACCAAAATTAACTGGCCTAGAATTGTTAATACATGGGACCTTCATTTTGTGTTGGCAGGGATTTTTTGTCTGACACCAAATATGTTAACAATGAAAGTTAAACATCTCTGCATTACATTAAAAAAAAACACAAACTTTTAGGCTTTTAACTATTGTTGCAAACTTTCAAAGAGGTGCCCTGTGTGTCTGTTTATTCCCCAACCAGTCACAATCACATAGAAAGCTAAATGCATAATGTCCTGTTTCGAAGGAGACTATTTCCTGGAATAGACCTTTGGTTTGGCATGTTAAAGTAAATGCTTCCAGTTCTGGGCATATTCAGCTCGGAGTATAATCAAGGATTAACAGTAGCAACAGCGTTCTATAACTGTATCTAATATATATATATTTTTCAAAGGCAATAAAAAAAAAAAAAAAAACCTCATAACTAAATGGTTGCATTCATATTTAGTCAAAGAGAGAGCAGTCAGGTTGCCCCCTAGTGTTTGAACATACCTGATGCAGTGTGCAGCAGTGAGGACCCACTCTGAAGAAAGAAGACTTCCTCCACAAGCGTGCCTCCAGCGCCCACTGCTGTCTGACTGAAGTGAGATCTGAAAGCCAGTGTGCATTTTTACACTTATAAATGTTACTTCAAACACTAAAGATACATTTAATCACTCATCCCTCTATATTTTCACAGAATGAGGAAGCACAATCAGAAGTTAAATGTTACTAAAATGTAGAATAGTCAGAGGTTAAATTTGTGAAAATAGGTGTCTATGAAATAGAAGTGTTGTGTTCCTGTTGTTCCACTCACTTAATCTAGATCTTACCTGCCAGGGCCAGCTGTGGGGCCTGACGTCCTCTCCTGCCACCACCCTGGTCAGCACAGGGGGGAATTTGGGAAGACCGCATCCGTAGGCTGGGACAGGGTTATGTATATTGTGATTTTTGTACCAGGTTAGACACAAAAAAGTGATCATTTTGCTGTTACAAGTTTTTATAAATTTAAGGGCAAAAACAAATATCTAAATAAAGTGAATATTCAAATTAGAATAGTAATACTGTCATTGTTTTTACAAGATGAACAGGAGCTTATCTTTCTGGATTACACAAGAGCTGGAAAGTTTCCAGTAATTAATACAAGAATATTAAAGCTGTCTTACCGGTAGCTACCACAAAAGTGAGAATCACCAGGCTCCTCATGACTGTGGAGTATGTGGTTTGTGCCGAAGTATAGTGTGCAGAACAGGCCTGTATTTATACTGTGTAAGCAACTTCTAACCAGTGTGGTTGACACTACAGAAAGACAAACAAGTGCTGGAGACTGAGGACTCAGCATGTGGTGGGTGATAGGGTTTTCTCATTGCTGCTTTAATTGAGAACATCTGATCACTTTGTGCTATGTATGATCATTGATAAAACATCACACGTGTTACTCGGACTAACTACAAATAACTTGATATCACAGCTGTGAAAATCATGAAAAAAGACTTTTTTATTTGTAGTTTTTATATTTTATTTATTTTACATGTGCACATATTGGCATTGATCTTCCAAGTCTGATTTCTCAATAGGTCACCATTTTCTGTGGAAGAGATAAACATAATTAAGGTTTTAAAACCACATTTAAAGACAGTTACAATTTCATGGCTGGAAATTCAACTGGAGTGATGAGACATGATGTGTAAGAGCTTACAGAACTGATCCAGTCTGCGTAGGAGCTGACTTGAGTGAAGACTGTGGGCTTCTTGTAGAGATTGCATTTGAGCCCGGAGCCAAAGCTGACGATGCCGTGAACTTCCCAGGCTCCATCGCTGTTCTGACAGTTCAGAGGGCCACCGGAGTCACCCTGAGTCATGTGAGAGAAAACACATGATCAGTAGGCAAATTCCACCAATAACTTCACTTCATATACTGCTGACATCACTTGTGATGCTTACAGACACTGAAATTCATTCACTGTTTTTTTTTTAAAGAGATAGTTTGTCTGGTGTTCATGTGAATTTTACACAGTATCACAAGAGGGATCTCAGTTACGGACTAACATGTTGAGGAACAGCAAAAATTACTTTTAGTATTTGGAACAAATATTGCCAGCATAGATCCAGCTGTAGATGATCTTCTCTATTTACTCTATGTATAGATTTATCAATAATTTCTCAGAAAAGGTGAGAAATGTTAGAATAAAATTTAGAAAGTCTGAGTTAAAAAATGTAAAATACCTTTTTTGAGGAGGGAAAAAAGTTAAAGACCAAAAGTTTAATATCATATTAGACAACTAATATCTTTATTAGAAAAGCTTGAACAATTAAATATTTGGTGGTTTTGCTTTAAAATGACTTCAACAATTTATTCTTTATATCTTCTAAAAATGTGAAGTATTGGATATTGAAATTAATTATTCATTTAGCTTCAAAATGACCACATTTAAAATGCTTGTTAAATCTATAGACCTAGGAAACAGTATTGTCTATTTCTCTGTCTAATTTATAAATATCTAAGAACAGTAGTGCCAAATCAAATTTTTAATTTTGTCTGTTTTTTTGAGACTTACGTTGCATCCAGACACAACTCCATCTCCTCCTGCACAGACCATGGTGTCCTTCACCTGGAATCCCCACCAGTCGGATTTGCTGCAGGTAGCATAGTCCACCACAGGCAGGAGAGCCTGCTGCAGGATGTCAGCGATGGGACCTCCAGCTGCGTAATGGAGGGATGAACACAAGCTTCAGTTCAGCTCAGGTGAAAGGCTGCTAAGACATTACAAACTGTGTATAGACAAATATTTAACAGACTAAAGCTTTGAGAAAAGCAAATTTATTGTCCATCTATCCTGTGAATTGAAGACATCAACATCAACCTGAACCGCTTAATCCATTCTTATTATGCTAAATTTTCTCTTATTTAACAAAACTACAAAAATCACAGATGTCATAAAACTACTAGATCTTAAACTACTACAACTGATTGTTTTATTTTTTTGTGGGTAGTGGTAGTAATGTTATATATGGAGGAAGATTCATTAGAGGAAAATCAGATCTTTGATGTAATCCATCATAAAGCCAAGTATTCCTGTTATCACGCTGATACAAGAAAACTAGGCTTCAATGGCTTCCCTTATGTTTATATTTTTAGAACAGTTTGTATACCAATACCTATAAAATATCATTTAAAGACTCAAAATATTAAGTAGTCCAATCTAATGAACTGTAATGATACATAATTAAACCTGTAGAAGATACCATACCTGTATTCTTTATCTGCAATTACCTTAATTACTCATAGTTTGTCTTCCAAAACATCATTGCACAACTCTTTTGAACTATCATTAGAAAATGTCATTCAGTGATTAATGAACCCGATTTAATCTAATAAGATGGTTAATATTGGCTTCTCACTGTAGAGGCGACCCCATCCAGTGACGTAGCAGGACTCATTGTGAGGGAGGATGACACCAGCAGCAGGGACACAAGCTGCCATGATGCTGTCAGAGAAGGTGACGGGGGACTCCAGCTTGATCAGGGCGATGTCATTACTGCAGACCAAACACACATGTTCAGATTTATCTGTGCTAATACATGTGATGTTCTTCTTTTTGAATTTTCAGTGAGGTCTCATAGTATGTAGTGGCATGTTTTTACCGGATGAACAAGGGGTTCCACTTCTCATGAACAACAATGTTAGCAGTGCCCATGAACACAGCCTCCTCCTCGGTCTCTACCAGGTTGTGCTTTCCCATGGCCACTCTGTACTCCCTGCCAGAGCTGCAAGTTGACAGAGAAAGGGCTGTAAAGACTTCTAAGATTTTATTTCTGGATCCTCTCTGTAATAACTCCAGAACCACTTGCAGATTTAGCTGGCTGCTCATACCTAGATGTGCAAACGTGAATGTTCCTGAGGTTTGAGATAAACACCCATTGGCTTATACTTCTGAGTAATCTTCCTACATAATAATCTGACACTTAGTTACCAATCAGGGGTTACAAATTTCTCAAATTAGGTCAAATTAATTGACAAAGAATGAAATTCTCTCACACTTAACTTTTTAAATCAACATTATTCATGTCCCTGCAACTGATTTCTGATACTTTTTTCTTTTTTAAAAAGGGGAAGCGCCTCTTTTCTAAAACCCTTAAAATAACCATGAAATGTTCTGAGCTCCACAGTTTTATACCTGATACAGTGAGCAGCCGTAAGGACCCACTGGTCAGAGATCAGAGTACCTCCACAGGTGTGTCTCCACTCTCCCTGTCTGTTGTACTGCAGAGAAATCTAAAAAAAACACACACACATGCACGCACGCACGCACGCACACGCACACACACACACACACACACATGAACTCTGTCAGCTAACTTAATTTTCTTCTGTCTTCCCTGTTATGAATGATGGTGCTTCTATGCTAGTTTACATTGTGTATGTCCTGGTGGTAGCTCATCCAGTGTACTTCATCCAGTGTACTACACTGAACACAGCTTGACTTTAGATTCTTCCAAATTTGTATCTGAAATCTTCTTTATTCCTGTGTTTGATCGAGTCATCTTCACATTTTTATCACCTGCAACATTATGCTGCTTCAGATTTTATGTTTTTCAGTCATATCCTGCAATGTCGAAGCTATACGATTTTTTTACTTTACTTTTAAAATCTGTAGTGGATTTTCAGTTATGTTGGCAAGAGAGAGAGAGAGAGAGAGAGAGAGATGGTTTACCTGCCAGGGCCAGCTGTGGGGCCTGACATCCTCTCCTCCAACCACCCTGGTCACCGCAGGGGAGAAGGTGGGCAAACCGCACCCGTAGGCTGAGAGGAAAGGCAGAGACAGACTCTTTTAAAAGTGTGAACTGGAGCACTCATCTGATAATCTGAATTTTGTTAGTAGGAAAACACTGTTTGTGAACACGGCTCAAGACAGATCGCTGCAAGAGTGCTGTGAGTGAGTGATCCTTACCGCCAACAACAAAGAGAGCAAGAAGCACAAACTTCATCTTGTCTGTATCATCACAGCTGGCAGCCAGACATATTTATACCTTCTATGAGGTTATGTAACATACCAAAGCGGAGTCAAGTTCTTAGAAAATGTTTCTTTCGACAAACTCTGATGTTGGGGTGGAGCTATAAGAATATCAAAACAACCCTGCATGCTGGGGAATATGAGGCCAAGGCCAGCATGCTCTGATATCAAATATTTTTTAGTTTGTTGACCTGGAATGAAAGATTTTAGGATTTCATCACAGACAGCTGCACTTCATATCAAATGCAACCCTCACTCTTCTGACTTCTGAATTGTATGCATATCTTCCCTTGGTAGTAGAAGTGTCTGTAGTAACACTGAATGCGTCCTGTGAGTGTATCACCTAGGTACAAATTAAGCTGTAAATTCCAGTAATATTGCATATATCTACACAAAACAGGCCTACTTGTAAAGTTTGATCCAATATCTGCTCAAAAATGTAATGCAGTGAGTCACTCTTTTTTTATCTTGATGCAAAATATGTTTTATATATTTTAGATAGCTGTAAATGGCTACATTTGATCTACAACAAAAAATGTGCATTGTGCAAAACACATTTAATACTTTAAGGACAAATACCCAACAAGGAATATTAATGAACAATACTAATGTTCCTAGCAGAGGGCTCACCATCAAAACCAAAAGTGCTCTAAAGTGGCTGCCTCATAATTTATGAATATTACAGTAAAATTTAACTTTATTACACACCATATAATTGCATAATTATTGTAAATAATTTACAGTCTTAATGACATGTAAATCAAAATACAAGTATATTATAACATTTATTGTATTATTATTATTATTATACTCTCTACTTGCGTTTTTATGTTTCTAAATAGCATTGAAAAATATCATCAAAATACTGATATGTTGAATTTTTAAATATATTTTTGATTCTTCATTAACAAATATTTCTAAAAAGTCAATATTCAATGATTTATATATGTGTTTATGTATATGTATTTCTACATATGACATTTTTAATTTTTGTGGCTGTATGCAAACATTTAAAGCGTATAAGGTTTCTCCTACCAGTGACTGACTTCTGCTCTAAAAGACTGTCAGTGTCAGCCTGGAATGAGCCCTGTGTATATTCGCAGATAAAACTAGTATTTTAATCATTTTAGAATAAATTACCTTTTATAAAACTACGACATTATATCTGCAGTTAAAAAAGCCAACCCAGGTGGCTGTACGACACCTGTGAGGTTCACACAGAGGTTGAGTTGGAGAGATAAGGTGTATTTGGGGATATCTGTGGTCACTTATCTCCAAGGTTGAGTTATTTTTCCTACCACCAGCTTTTTCCTGGCTGCTCTGAGGCAAAAGTTAAGTAACACATTTCAGGTGTGTTAAAGCAGTATATAAGGAGGAGCATGTCCCCCTGAACCTCTACTGAAGACAGTCACAATGATGTTCGTGATCTTGGCTTTGTTTGTCGCTGGCGGTAAGCTCTGATACTATTCATACCACATGATAAAATATGTTGCCAGATACCACTATCAACATTATAATTTTCACAGTGGGGTCTGGGCATTTGATATAAAGTGTTGACTTTATTAAGCAAACATATTCTCTTTTTATAGTTATGTTAAAAGCTCCTTTGAAACATATTTAAATTAAAGAAATAGTACAGTTATTACTGCTTAGCTATGGTCATTTATCACCATGATTTTAATGTTCCTTAGCCTACGGGTGCGGCGAGCCCTCCTTCCCTCCCGTCCTCAGCAGGGTGGTTGGTGGAGAGGATGTCCGTGAGCACAGCTGGCCCTGGCAGGTAAGCTACTTTTGGGACTCTCCTTTAAACTCTGTGTCCTCTCTAAAGTCATACTGCATTGTGTAATGCCCTTTTGTTCTCAACAGGTGTCTCTGCAGTACAAGAGTGGCAGCAACTTCTACCACACCTGTGGTGGAACCCTGATCTCCAACCAGTGGGTCCTCACAGCTGCTCACTGCATCGGGTATGATATATGATAAAAGTTAAAACAATCTCAAATCAATAGTCAACATGAGAGACAGCAGATAAGGAGAGCCGGACTTTTTGGTTGGTATAATACTTACAGGCCAGTTTATCAAGGCAGTTTGGAAGGCAATCGAAGTTTGGATCTCATCTTAAACTTTTATTTCACTCCTTTTGTAAGTCTAATGCAAAGCACAAGAATAACAATTCACTTTCATCGTTTAACTTTTCTGCTGAACACATGAACACTGTATATTAGCAGTAGTAGTTCCAGTAGTAATATCAAAGTAGTAAATTCCTTCACTTGTTTTAATTAAAGTTAGCTCTTTTTGAAAGTGTTCTTAAAAGATCAATTATGAAACCATCCATCATCCTGATTCGTTCTCATTTTTTAATTTTTTCGGCCGAGCAGCAGTCGCACCTACAGAATGTACCTGGGCAAACACAACCTGAAGAACAACAATGAGGCCGGCTCCATCGCCCCTGGTCCCGCCAAGATTGTTGTCCACGAGAACTGGGACTCCTACAGAATCCGGTGGGTTCAGTCAATTGTCTCATCTTGTAGAGTACACATAATGCCGCCATCATTTTTTTTTAATTCTTTGCCTTAATGCCTTCAACACTCTTATTCTAAGTATGTTTTTATATTTTTTTTAACTTGAACCTTGTTTGCTCTAGTAACGACATTGCTCTGATCAAACTGGCAACTCCCGTTACCTTCTCTGACTCCATCATGGCTGCCTGTCTTCCCAACTCTGGAGAAACTCTGCCTCACGATGCTCCCTGCTACGTCACCGGCTGGGGTCGTCTCTGGAGTAAGTTCTAAACTGTTGACTTTCATTGATGCCCTGTCATCCTTTCAACTCCCCTGTTAAAGTTGCACAGTAACTTTTTCCAAAATCTATTCCCGTTACATTTTAAGTTATATTGGATGAATCCCTCATTTCCATCTCATCTTTTTTCTGTACCTCACTTTGATTCTGCCCGTTACTGTTAAATACATATACAAAAGTACAAAAACAGGTAGAATGCCATGTCATCATTTCAGAACAGAAAAAGTTGCACTGATAAGACAACTCATTTTTTTTAAACCACACTGACAGGACATATAGTCTCTGATTGCCCTTTCATGACCCTCCGATCTTTAAGACACTTGAGTTTGAATAGAAACTGGGCCTAGTTTAATGACATGCTTATCTCTTAGATTTTGCATGCAGTCCTGAATCTGAATGCCCTTTTTTTTCTTCCTGAAGCCGGAGGTCCCATTGCTGACAACCTGCAGCAGGCCCTCCTCCCCGTGGTTTCCCACTCCGTTTGCAGCAAATATGACTGGTGGGGCAGCCTGGTCACCACCAACATGGTCTGTGCTGGAGGAGATGGAGAGCTGGCTAGCTGCAATGTGAGTCTGATTTATGTTACAGTGTTTTTAAAACCAAATCCCAGCCTGGGCACATTTGACTGTACATTATTCTGCAAATTAGTTTCATGCTTTTCTACAAGCATTTGGTTGCTTTCTCTCTTTTTTTTTTTCTCTCATCACATTCATCTCTTCTCTTTCAGGGTGA
Source organism: Notolabrus celidotus (assembly GCF_009762535.1). Lineage (NCBI taxonomy): Eukaryota > Metazoa > Chordata > Actinopteri > Labriformes > Labridae > Notolabrus > Notolabrus celidotus. The sequence continues at coordinate 14,694,894 of NC_048282.1, read as the reverse complement.
CTCTGGTGGTCCCCTGAACTGTCAGAATCCTGATGGCAGCTGGGACGTCCATGGTGTGGTCAGCTTCGGCTCTAGCATGGGCTGCAACTACCCCAAGAAGCCATCTGTCTTCACCAAGGTCAGCGCCTACATCTCCTGGATCAACAACGTAAGTGAAAAAGCATTAGGTAGCAAAACATTTGTCCTAAAGATCTCATGATAATTAACATATATCATTATATATATATTTATAAAGTATATAATTAGTAGATATATCAGGCGTTAAAACCACTGACCATCAGCCTTTGTTTTGGCCTATCATATGGACAAAGACAAAAGATTTTAGTAATCATTTCTATTCAGCAATGTTAATATTTCTTATTTGTTTTTTCATTTCTATAATCTTCACTGATTGATAGATAACAGCATATAGGTTATGAAATACCAGAGTGTTTGCCATCTGATTTGATCTTGAGCCACACAGCACCTCCGCAGAGTACATACTGTGATGGAGAAGAACAGCTTCTCTTGTGCCCTCTGGTGGAGCATTTTAACACTTTCTCTTCCTGCTTTCTTTTCTTCAGGTGATGACCAGCAACTAAGGTGTGGAGAGGTTAGAGTTGGTGCATGTTTTGCACTAGAACATCAAATAAAAAATGTAATCGATCATACAGAGTTTCCTGTGTTTTTTGAATCAGACAAAATCTGTATCTCTGTGTTGGTGAGACAACTGTCACAAAACCCTTTGATGAATTAAACATACTTTATTTCTTTCTACTTTTTTAGAAATGTATTTGTAAATGTTTTCTTACTAACCGAGGATTCAAACTCCATGTATTTCTTCGAGAGTTATATTGTTTGGAAAAAAGTCTCACCTTGGCCAATGGTTAAGTTTCTTGATCGCTGCAGATATTACCAAATTTTATACTACTAATTTCCCCGAAGGGTAGTAAATCAATTTTGCTGTGTTGATGTACAGTTATTAAAATTTACAGTGTGCTCAAAATAAATAAAAAAAACCTATACAGCAACCTTACAAGTTGAAATATAGAATCACAGTCTACAATGACTTTGATTTTGAGAATAACAAGAAAAGCTTTGGATGATAATCGGAAATTATCTTTAACTTTCCTGAGAACGCCAAATGTTATGTGTCTTACTAAAGATCACATACCTTCCATGTCCTCTACTATTAAAAAATGGACATGGGTCTCATGCAAAACAGTATTCAGTATTCAGTATTTATATAAAATGAACAAATAAGGACAAAATCTAAATATCTGTAGTGCACCTCCAGATTTCATTGTTCACAATTGTGGTGCTTTCATACCTTTTATGTCTGTTGTCTAATTTTTATGGTGGAAACTTGATTTAAGCTTTCTTGAAAACTAGGAAAAAGAAAACAAGCTACCGTGGGATAGTTTATGATGTCACTCAAAATGTACAGTTGTTACAAACAGGGTTTTGAATCTGTCCTTCTTTGCACCTGTAACCACAAGTTTGAACATAAGCTGTTCTGTCGACTGTAGACTTCTATTTCTACTCTCTAAGTCAGTGCATGTGTCTAATACATACATAAATACATGAGTATTGGCAAACTGTAAATTTCATGTAGGCCTATTGAGTGAAGTAGTTCAAGCCCATTTTCCTTGCATATTCTAGAATCTTTTTGGAGTGACGATTTTCCAAGTGGCTTCTCATATTACTTGTATTCCCCAACTTGTGGGTAACTGCAATCTGGCAGTATCTGCATTAGGGGTGAGAATTGTAATATTTATCGATATATCAACACCATTGACTCCTAACTGAGACTTCTCTTTTGTTAGGTGGAAGACAAGACTCATGTTTTTAGGGACTGGGAAATACATTTTTGCATTTCTTTTAATTATTTACGATGACAAATCTTGGCATCAGTAGTTTTAATGCTGTGTTTTAAGCTGATTAGATCTCATAATACACACACATTTCCTCCCCAAAACAACTGTATTATTCAAGTTTCTCACCAGAACAAATTATATTTGAACACAGCAGGTTAAGCTTGTGTTCATGTTCTCACTGTAGCAATAAAGAGTACAGCATTGACTTTTCTAAACATTGTGCTCTAGGAATGCTAGACGTGTCCTCTATAAAAACGTATCTTCCTTTACATCTACAAAAAGGTAAGGAGGACAAGGCTTTTTAAACTACAAAACAGGGATGGATAAGGAGAACTTCTTGGAACCCAACAAGATTTTAATTGATGCTCATTTTAAATATGAACTATAGTCCACCACCTTGGGACTAGATGTACATATGATGCATTAGAAAATATTCTAACTTTAAATAGTATATGTCTGTGTTACAAGTTCTTTAGTCATAACCCTAATTACTGTCTTTGCCTGTATCTGGAAAGATCTCATTCATAACGTAAGAGCAGAGAACAACTGTGACCCTGTTTTGCATTCAAGGCCCATTTGCATGTTAATTATTATCAGCAATGTAAGAGAACAAATCATTGCTTTAAATAAGCACCCTTATAATTCATCCCCCCATTTTAATATCTTAGGGTGACATCCATTGTAATTGTGTGTGAGATCTGAAGCTTTCACCTTGGTTGGATGTACTTTTTGCAGAACCTCATTTATCAAGTCAGGTAATGCTGTTGGGCAGGAAAATATACCTGACTACATCTCACTATAGCCAAACAATATGCCACCAAAGCTTTGATGAGCCTCTCTAGCAGTTTTCCTTAACAGACAGGAAGGAGTTTATCTCTTGTTTCATTTAATTGTAGTACACACTCTGTTTGAAAGGTAGCACGTGTTTACAATCAGCCATAATTTGTTTCTGGGCTTTGGATAAGGGAAGTAAAATAAGACTTTGATGAGATAATTTTGTGGTAGTGGCATTGGCTTCAAGAGACTCTGTGGAAATGAAATGTATTATTCATAAATCAGTTTAAATTAACCACGTGACCTTCATCACGTTTTGTTTTTGTTAAAGAATGAGCCTCATATCTTCATGAGGAGTGTGGCTGTTTTTGAAACCACCTACTGTAATAGTAGTACGTACTGATTTGGTCAAAATTCTGTATGTAGAATGTAGTATGTTAAAAAGAGCTAAATCTGCTGTATGCCAAAACTTCACGGATTTCACATTTTTGCAGACTTAGCATAAGGGAAATTACGGAAGTTCATAGCATTGTGACGTGAAACATGGGACTCCCAGGGGAAATCCTGCGAGCATGGAAAGATAAACGAACGCCGTACCATGGAAATAAAAAAGCGCGACAGTAAAAAAGAAGCATGAAAGTTGCAATGAAATTTAAAAGTAAAAAAGTTTGCCTGTTTGGGCCATATTGGAAATGCGGAACTCAACCAGGCAGAGTGTGACGTAAAGAGGCGGAGTTTGAGCCTCCTAGCCAATAGCTATGTGTTCCTGTCCGGGAGTCAAGTCAGTCATGTCCTTATTTGGGCAAAAACTCATAATCTTAATATCTTCTGAACTGTCACGTTAGGATAAAATTCACCCCACGTACAGTGTGTGCCAATAGAGAAATTAGCTACGAAGAGCCAAGCCGTTTTTTGAACCAGGCTGTAAACATGTTTATTAATGCTGCAAAGATCATCTTTTTTGAATTGGTGTCTATGTGGTTTCCAGTGTTTCTGCAGCCAGCTTCAAGTGGATTCTCAATTAATTGCAATTTATAACACTTCCACATGGGCTTCATATTTTTTAAAGCGGAGGTTGCCGCTTGGGTCCTACCTGATACGGCAGGGCGACCACGCCCCCTGTCGTATCAGGTAGGACGACCAAACCTCTATAAATCAGCTGACAGACACGTCACAGCAACACGTGACTCTTTTGAGGAAGACTGCAGGAAGTTTGTACTGTAGTCGAAACATGTCCAGGTAAAACAGTAAAACACACTGGTCTATTTAAAATAACTGTCTTGCTATGGGGAACCATTCTTATCATGCATCACAGACGATTCTTGTCTCTGAAGCCCAATTTTGCTCGTTTTTGATCCTCAAGCTTTGGGAGCTTGTTGGCAAACAAAATGCAAGGACTGTCAAAAACTGTGATCACAGAAGACTGCCAACACTCCCGATTTAGGCGGGAGTCTACCGCTTTGTAACTTATTCTCCCGCTGTACTCCCGAGTTGTTATTTCTCCCGACAATCTCCCTATTTCACGTTGATTTCAATCAAATGAGTGTCCCTCAACTTCTTTTTCAAGAAGTCCTCTACTTGAGCCTTATATTCAACCCCCCCAAAACGTCCACACCTCCTGTCCCTGTCGATGGTTTGATCCAAAAGACGCCGTATGAGATCGTTCCTGACAGCAGGTAAACACAGACACACAGATATTAAAGACAGATAGATCTGTAACACCAGTAGCTGAAGTGTTTATTCGACAAGTTGTTATGAGTTCAACAAACTTCTGCACTTTTTAAAGATTTGATCCATCCTTCATTAAAGTGTTTTAGCCCTGTTCTTGCTAGCTAACTTAAGTTGTGACGTGCGATAACGCAGCATCCTCTTTAAAGTTCATAAGGAGAGTTTAGAGCTGTGTGAATCTGATGACAGAGTGCTGACAGTGTCACTATCACAATATCACAGGGGAAGTTATTAAATCACTAAACTCTACCTGATAACCTCAGGTGGAGATGCAGAGGACATCTCTCCCTTCTTTAAATAAAGAGCAGAAAGCAGCCAAGGCTGAGGATGCAGAGGTTACTGTATGTCAGATAACATTTAGCTGTAGGTAATGAATATGATTTAAAGCACGGGTTCTCAAACTTTTTGGAGCCAGGGACTCCTTACAGGTGAGAAAGGACTCCCTCATAATTGTAACACAGATTAAGCACATGCTTACTACCATTTGCACTCTTAGTTGCCCTTGGAACTATTTGTATTGTAAAACGTATCAGTGTAAATACTTCAGACCTGTACCATAGTGATAAACAGTTAACACTTCAATTTGTATCAACTAAATACCACTTGGATACTTTAAAACAGAGGGTCATTTCATTCCTTGTGGACTCAACATGACTGCATTTATACTTTTCAAGTAATTGATCTTAAACGCTTTCAGAAAATTAACAGTAGCAAGACTGGCATATCCCTTCGAGCCACTAAATGGTATCATAACAATGGTGTATGCTGTTTTGTAATGACACAGCACAATTTTATATTTCAGTAGAGATTTATTCTAATTATTTCACGGACCCCCACACTATGGTTCGTGGACCCCCAGGGGTCCCAGGACCCCACTTTGAGAACCACTGATTTAAAGGACCCAGATATATGACTTTAAAAACCACATAGAGATGTAGATTAATTTTACAGAGACTCCTGCATTCAAAACTGTATTGAAATAGTACTATAATGGTATTAACATCAAAATATGGTGTCAAAGCAAACCACTCTACCTGGAATATTTGTGCGTTACCCCTCACTGCAGTGGCTCCCTCTACTCTCACTCTTCAACATGTTTATGATTTTAAAAAGAAATGTTTTATGTTTTCATTGCTATATTTTACTGCAAACCTTGAAATTAAGGGACATTTCAAGTACTTGACTTACATATCCGTTTATTAAATTTATTAATGTGCAGTTAGGGGTTATATATGGACAGGGTTGCTGGGTATAGGCTGGTTTTACGATACTCCAGAAAATCTCACTCTATGTCACAGTCCAATGTTGGCCGATATGGGCATACTATATTTCATAAACATGTGATGAATAAAATTAATTTTTAAGTAAAGGTAATCAGTAGGTTACCCTGAATGAAATTTAACACATTGACACCTTTCTGTGTTGAACAGATGCCGAAGACTTTTTACAAGGCAAGTAAAAAAGAAGAAGATTGAAGTTATATTGAATTTAAACTAGTAGGTCATTAATAAGCAAATGTTCGTATGGTTTTTTCACAAATTATGAAAATGAAATAGTTTTTTAGGGACACTTAAAAACACTGACCGCCACATTTTTCTCATCATAAAAGTTGCATTGTTTCGCCACAAGATGGCGACAGCTCCCTGTTTTGGAGGCACTATCACATTACAAAAAGTGTATACTTTATTTTTATCATGCCTTAGTTTCAGAAAGAAAAACATTATTAAAAAGATTTATTGAAAAAACCTCTCTGTCACCTCTGTAACAAGGATTTATATATATTTTTTCACATAAACATGTAAAATCTGTGCTGCGGTTGAGCACACTTTCTTAGAATGAAACAAACTGTGTCTCAGTAAATGCTTATTGAGCAGGTGGGAGGTTTCCAGTCCATGCACTGAACCCAACAAAGAAGTAATGATGAACAAATGTAACCTCTCAGCCTCTCCTGTGCTGCGATGAGATGATTTTGGCACTCTGTAGAATTCCTGGATGACTCTCTCTCTCTTCATCTTGGCTTCAATCCTTGCCCATCTGTTCCTGTGTCCAGGGTTAGACGTCTACTGAATGCTACACATGTTGCTTGCCCCAGGGTGTGGGCAAAATGTTTGGGTGTGAGATGGATGCTGTGATGAACCTTGAACATTTGGCCCTTGTGTGGACCTTTCAAGTTCAAGTACAGTTGAACCAACTGTAAACACAGTGGATTTGGTGTAGTCGTCATTTCATTGCACATTGGCTGCACTCTTGTATATGTGCAGTTAGCCAGATAGTATTTATTACTTTGATAATAAAGTCAGAAGTGACATCTCTCTGCAGATGTGTAAAGAATTAAATAAATGTCATATAAAGCACCACTTTCTGCCACCCAAGCACAAGCAGGTCTTGCTGGCCCTGGTGGGTTTGTCGCTTTGAAATTGAGTCAAAACAAAGCACAGGGTAGAAGCTGTTCAGTGCCCCTGTCTGTGCATATGACCAATGTTTAGCATCAATTCATTCCACTTCTGATCTTGATTTAAGTGTGCCAAGTGACAACCGCAGTGACTTCATGCCAGACATGCTCCAACTGGCCCAAAGTCTCTCACTATTTGCTCCTGGGTGTGCTTATCACCTCCTTCAAATAGGGCCATGAGATCACAGTCACATTTACTTGTTGAAAAAGACCACTGTGTGTGACAAGAGCTGTGGGAGTGATGCTGTGTTAGTGACATTGAGTGTGTTCACTTGTCACCCCATCGACTTTGTACACTTTTCCAAGCAGCATTAATATCTGATGAGATTTCATTGATGCGATTTGGTCATTTAGAACTCAATATTGAAGTTTAATTTGCTTTCATAGGCACATGTGTGATTCCACTTTTCCTTGTTTCAATGTTATTTTTGTTAAATGCACTTCTCAGTATGACCGATCTTTATTAGTTTCTGCGTCCATGGCATGGTGGCACGTTGTTGAAGCTTTGATCCCATGTTCCATCCGTCATGAGCCGTGGATTTGGCAGTGCCATGGACTTTTTTAGCATGCACTGGTGCTGCAGTGGAAAATGGACATGCAGGCAGGGAAACAACCTACTTTTATTTCAACAAGATGGAATTATAAAGTATTGAAGAGTATTAGTTTTGACTCTGTGTTTTGCTGTTTAAGAGGAGGTACAGTTTGGCCAAGCACTATTAAAATGTTGCCGTTTAGGGGGAAAATAGTACCTTTATCGACGTGGGCTCAGTGGCCTTGCTGATGTCATCATCACCCTGTGTGTGTGTGTGTGTATGTGTGTGTGTGTGTGTGTGTGTGTGTGTGTGTGTGTGTGTGTGTGTGTGTGTGTGTGTGTGTGTGTGTGTGTGCGCGCGCAATGAGGCAGACTCTTCCCGTGTGGGCATCAGGGGACAAAGTAGTCTTTATGCAGTGTGCCGAGCTCCAAGGCAGAAACATTGTTGAGCAGTAAAAACCTTCTGTAACTAAAACCACATGCTCCTGAGTGGAGGACAGACAAGTACGGGCTGCCTCTGCAACTCCACATCAGGAGTTGGTGCCCTATCATCGGGGGGCTCAAGGGTCCCTTTTTTTTGACTCCAGTGCAACAGTCTTTAACATTCAACATCATGCATTTTATATGTACAAGAAATCTCAAATGAAGAACAGATTGTCCCTGACAAAAATGATGCAGATGGGTGTTTGATGGAAGAGAACAAAGGGCACACAGTATTTAGTTTGACACAACTGAACATGTCATTTGCTCCTGAACAAGTTCTCCAATGTAACCCACAGATGTTTGTAGAAACATACACCCTACTAACCTTTGATTATCTAAGTATACGGTAAGGGTAGATACTTTGGTATGACTCGATGCTAATAGCTTGTGGCTCAAAGACACTTAGAAATGTGAGGAAGCATAATTGCCAGTAGGCTATAGAGTGAAACCTTTGGTCCATCTGCCAATTGCTGGGAGATTGAAAGAGTTACTGGGCAAAAGCATTTCACCCATAATCGACAATAAAACTGCATCAGATCATATATCATTAAAGCATTTGCAGGAGTAACTATGTACATTTACTCAAGCAATACACATTATTATTTGAAGATACTTGTAATTATCATATTTTATTTTATTTTATTTATTGAAACTTCTTCTTGATTGTACTTATGTCTGGGTTGCTGTAACAATTTTATCTTATCTTAATTACAACAGAGTATTAGACCACATTGCTTGTAAAGTCATTACTCTTAGTGAGTGTGACTCTTCTGAAATTAGTCATACATCAAGTTTCCCAGAAAATGTTATTCTTAATCAAATTGAATGTGTCTTATGTTGTCTTTTTCATGCAGGATACAGTCTGGAATACAACATGCTGATTGGATATGTAGATCACAAGCTGCTGGAACAAGATGGTGTGAGCAGGTAGGGAAATCAGATGGCATCACATCATTTCTAAGCATCTATGCAAATTCTGGTCAAGTTTTTTTTCTGGCAAGGGGGGCAAAATGTATCTCAAATACTAAAAAAAAAAGTTGTACAATTCTCACACATAATTCTAAATATGCATTGTAGTAAACAGAACAATGGTATGAGTTCATCTTGGTTAATTTCCTACCCTCCTCTGATCATTTGGTGCCCATCTTAAAGATACTGAGAAGTACTGCTGCCTCCTGAAGAGGTCAGCTCTGTTGCAGGTGGTAGTTTGCCATATTAACAAGCAAGTAACAGAATATAGAACACGAAGCCCCCAAGGTTAAGGCTGAATCTTTGACCTGAACCCAGTGCCCCCATTTTCCTCTTCCTTGTAATGCCTAACTGAATGCCTGCCTGCATAAACCTCAACAAGGACTCTTAACTCTGTATTTCTCTGCATTTCTCTACTTTCTCTTGTATAAGTAATACTTTTTCTAAACTTAGATTAGGAAACCACTTGACTCCAAAACATGGCCACATATCTAGCACATGATGCAAGCCTATTTATTTTCTGTTTAAATTTGAGCAGGTTGCCGTGTTAGAATTTTGGTTTTAAGACAAAGCCATGAGAAACAAATTTTAAAAATCTGTGGAGATGAATGACTAACAGCCTGTGTAAAGTTGTTAATTCATTGCCTCTCTGTAAGACATGCTCTTTAAATGACCAAAAACAACAGCCCTGGACTTGGCAGTCGGGGGGGGGGGGGGGGGGGGTGTATTTAATTTGTGATCATAAATATGAGTCTTTAACTGCTTCACTTAAGACTCGTAATGGTTGCTTTTGAAGTTCTTGAGTTGTGTGTCAGGGGCCATGTTTGTGTTATTGCAGATTCTCTAAGAGCTCATTGTTTGGGGACCTCACAGGGCCCTCCTAATCTAATTGGCCATGGATGTCCTGGCTCAAGACCTTTCTCCTTGCCTTTAGGATTGACAGGGCTGTTCACGGCTTGAAAAGTCACTTGTCCAAATACAGCCTTGTTTAATTACAGAAGGGGGATGCGTGAGTATCAAGGAACCCAACCTCCAAAGCCCAATAAATGCCCAGTCTAACTCTTTTCAGACTAGATATTCAACTCCACCTCTGAAAGAATCTCTATCCAAATAGGAAGTGGATTTTATTCTCCTCTCCCTCTTATCCTAGAGCCTTTAAGCAACCTCCTCTTCTCCTCGGTTCACCTTTACTTTGCCACTGACATACCTCCCAGTGCTTTTCTATCCAGTGTAAACACGACAAGATCCTCCTATGCTATTACTTACATTGCGCTTCCCTGATTCTCACCCCCACCCGCTCCTCCAAGCCCTAGCCAATCCCTGACCACCGCAGCCTCCACCTCTGTATTCTGAATTGCCAATCCCAATCTAATTTATGGAATATTTTGGAGGTAACTGTATACGGCGGCAGGGGAGATAACATCTCCAGGCCCCTGTGAAGGACAGGAACTATGCAGTGTGTGCTTAATAACATAAATTGCTGAAAAAGGGCCCGGGCCGGTGCATTGGCAGAGGAGCAAGCCGGTGAGACGGATAGAGGGAGAGAGGAGAGAGGGGACCTAGTGTTCTGGGGTGGGGTGGGGGTAATTGAGACCATGTGAGCCTCCCCCAGTGGAGGGATTAGAGAAGAAACGGAACTCTCTCAGCCTCAAGATCGCTTTCAATTAGATGCGCCCAGAGCAAGGGTACTGGGGAGACAGGGAGGGCGAGAGACCGACATGGTCCAAAATGTCTGGGCAAAGAAAAGAGGAGAGGTGAAAGAGAAGTTAGGGTTGTGTACTCACCTCCTCCTCTTCCTGCATATCAGAGCCAACGTCTGGGCTTTCTGGGTCATGGCCATGTCATAGTAAGACCAGATCCATGTCCTAATGGCCAACATGTGATGACAGCATCACTATTAGCTAACATTTTATGACTTTTTTTAACCTGAATTCATCGAAGGAAATTGGACTGAGCTTACCTTTAAAAAAAAAGAAAATGACTTCAAAATACAAAGTGTAAGCTAAGAGTTAACCATGATACTGCAGCCTGTCTTCCTTTTGTGCTCCATTAATCTAATATGAAAGTTAATTGCCTTAAGGTGTGATGTACTAGCAATGAATACATTCAAACATAGACAGATTTTAATGTAATTTCTAGTTTAGGACAGAGTTTCATTATTTTTGGTTTTTCTGTGAAGAGCTAGGTATAGGTAGATATAGTTATTTTTAGCTGTCACCCCATTAAGTGACAAGCCCTTCAATGATTGGCCAAATGGAGTGAATATATCATTTCATTAACAATGTTTTGGTTAGTTTCGATGTACCACTTTACCACTCCAGATTAATCTGGAGCACACATGATGCAACAAAATGATGAAACAACTATAGTTTCAACACATGATTTTGTGTAGACTTCACACTCTAACTTAAGACACAACTCATGTCGAGTTGATGTAACAGGCCACAGGTTCCCTGCCAAATTTGTTTCAACAAGCTGAAACCTTGAACAGCAGAACCAGACTTAAAGGGATAATTCAGTTTGTTAAGAGTGGGGTTGTATGAGTTACATGTCACCAGTAATTGTACTAGCCACAATAGATGACGGTCAGCTCGACTCCCTCAATGAGAAACTGCCCAGAGAAACAGCACACAAGCTTGGCTACAGTTTTCTGCAGATGGGGCCGAAACTGCCAAGTCATTTTGCTTATTTTGAGACTCACACCTGAGAACTCGTCTTGATTTAAGTGTACGCTCTACTCTAAATTTAACAGCACTGTACTTTGTGATCAGAAAGCCTGTTGGTTTATTTGTTTTTGTACAATTTGCGGGGCCAACAAAGATGTGCTCTTCTGCTTGGAGCGCACTGATCAGCTGTTTGGGTCTGTGGGCTTCAAAGAGACAAAATTACAACCAAACTAAATGATGAGGGATTTCTGATAGCACAATGACGTGCTGTTTGCTGCAAACACACATGGAAACCTTTATGAGCCAGAGTTTATAGAGGTAAAGGCGACTCAATGCATTGAAGGAAAAAGCAGGGAAACTTCTATGATAAAGTAGGGCTGTACGATAAATTGATTTAATCAATTAATCGCATTTTTGGTTTCAGGCGATTTAAAAAAAAAAGAAAATCTAGATTTTCTCTGTAACCTTCTCCGCTTCAAGCTAGACATCTAGCTGAAAGTTATACTGATTTTATTACTATGGTAGTGTCTGCCATTTTGTTACAGGCACATTTCTAGGGTTGTATTTGTTTTCAGAGGCCTTAAAATTACATTGTGTTTGAATACAATGTTAGCGAAACTACAAAATACACTTTTAAAGAAAAGTTTACAGTTTGCACTTTTTTTAGGTACAGTGTGTGGACAAAGGACTATTTAGCAATGTCTTAACAGTCAGATTTTAGACTGAAACGCTTCCTTGCCCACCCCTACCGTGAAACAACAGTGGCCTTTAATGAAAATAAGTTCCTGTGATGCATGATAAGTATGATACTCCATTTGTCACATTTTTACCATCAAAAAAGGTCTATCAATACAATGAATATTGTTTCCCATTCCTACGGTCACTATGTACAGCACACTGTACCTTTAAGGGGAAATTCAGTTTGCCTTGAAAATTTATTGATAAAATTAAAGTTAGTCATTTGATTTTTTTCTTTTTTCAGGAGATAATACAAAATCGATTAAAACCGTAAAAAAAAAAATTTAATCTGGGATTTTATTCCTAGGCCATATCGCCCAGCCCTATGCTAAGGTGTTTACACTGCAAGCTGTAGCCCAGGAACCAAAAAAAAGTACTAACTGTCATGAGGGAGACTTGGTAACAACAGTACCTCTGGATCTTTGGGAATCAAAATATACTGGCAGTTCAGATAAGGCTGCCGTCTGCAATACTCACCAACTAGAGTCCAATGCCATATAGAACGCCAAAGTTTGTTGTGGACTTTATTCAATTCTAAAGCCATCATTTGGCTGAACACCTGGAATCACACAGATGTAACTTGTCTCGAATGCTGGAGGTTTAAACCTTGACACTCGTCTTTGCGATGAGCATTGGGTCTGCTGACCTCTGCACACGAGGAAAGTCATACCCCAAGTGTGTTGTGTCAATCATGTGTTTGAGACATGACATGGAGCTGGCCCTCTTCACATCAGGGCTGTACTACATCGCTATTGACGGGCTGTCGACAAATGTACGTATCCTGTCTGTCAGTGGTTTCTCAGTTCCCCAACTGACTGTCTTACACACTGAACAAGTGCCATTTACTGTATTTATGTAGTTTCACAACTTGTTACAAAAGTCAGAAGTCTAATTAAAAAGGTCACAAATCAAATATGTTAAAGAAATCAATCATGATGACTGTCTGAAGCCTTTAATATTTAAGGCAGATGGAAAAATGAAGCTGCTCATAACATATCATAATCCAAGAGGGGAACAGGAAAGCCAGAAATGTGAGCATGTGCTGTGATGCATAACCACTTGGAGGAAAAGTCCTGCACAGTAAAAATGAAGTTTTGTCTCAGAGTGATGAGTGATACTCAGAAATACATTAAGTATTTCCTTTGACACATCTTACCAGGGAAAATGTTGGTTTAGATTTTCTTCAGGATTAATTTCCCAAGATACCACTGAGAAAAAACATCTGAGAGACATGCAAAATTCATGGAATGTTGTGAAATGTTGTGAAATGGCATGGTTCACGTTGCTGAATGTTTCAACAAATGTGATGACAATAAGCAACACTACTTTTTAAATCACATCATATGAGCACCCTAAATTTAGCTGATGAGCCTGAACCCCCACAGATGTTGTAAACTGAGTCATACAAGGCATCACTTCATTTCCCTGTCTGGCCTGTATGGAGCACTGGCCTTTTGGTTTGAAATGCCAAATCAGCCCCTCCTGTGTTTAGGTTTTTGCTGGTACAGCCAAGCAAAAGACCTGATTGTTTAAAACTTAGTGTTTATTTTCGCAGTCTCTAAATGTTTTAGAGGTAACTCCTGACGGTAAAAGACTGACAGTCAGAAATCTCTGTTATGCTTTCAGCATCATTTAACTCAAACTGGAGGGTTTATATGCATTCAGTTTCATGCCTGCAGTCTGCTCTTGTCTACTTTAAAAGCTGACTTCTGTAGGCAGTTATATATCATTTTCCAGAGGTCATAAACTCCGTCTATGCCAGACTAAATGATGTTTCACTAAGAGGCTCAGATATTAAACCATCAGTATTAAATGGAAATGTTGCTTATAATATGTTAGTGACGGCTACACTTTTCTTTGCTGTCAAATAAAGAGCTGCTTTTTCTTAATTCTAGAAAGATTTTTAAGACTTGAGCTGCTCTTGAACTTATCATACCTCTCTTAGAACCCTCACCTGAGTCAACAATTTTTACCCATAAAACTGTTAATTGAACAATTTTGTAATTCTCCACAATTTTTAACTTAAAAACACAAGTCCATTTCTTTCACAAGGTTTTGAAATTCATTGTTTTTCTGAAAACATCCCTGCACACTCCGCAAATTACCAGATACTGTGAAATGCATTACCCATAAACGGCCATGTATGCAACTTTGACTGCAACTTTGATTCTGTATATGCAGAGGAACACAACGAGACAACAGCTTGTGTAGTATATGTGAAGAAGCCTAATCCAGGAATACAATTAAGACATCAACACATAAATAGTTAAAGAACATTTATACATTCATGGCAAGGCTTGGCTGGCAATTTTTCCATTGCTGTAAGCCACTTAGTGAAAAAACTTAAGATTTAAGAGAGTGTGTTTTGAATCATTCCATGTTAAGATGCATGTTCATGTGTTATTTCTGTCCATGTAAGCTCTGAGTTTGGGTGACTTGAGTAGTGGTCCATCTCTTTACTATATTAAATTAAACTACCCCTGTGATGCCCCTCTAATGTGAAGTAAAGTGACCCAGTATATGGGTGAGAATATCCACTTGGCAAAATTCATTGGCCAACAAAAGTCCAAAATTGCACGGGTAAATGAAGCTCGCAACGTGGATTGTTTTGATGCAGAAAGCTGCGAATGCTTATACCGTTGTGGGTTGCTGCACACAGTGATACACACTTTTTGTATTGCATTTTGTGGCACATTTGTAAATGGTGGAAGAGATTGTTTATAACAGTTTTGTCTAAACTTTTTGTTGCAAACAGAATTCTTTATGGAATACATTATTTGGCTGCTCGTCTGAAATTTCAAACCTGAACCATCCCCAAATTTCAGTATTTTTTTTGTTTTGCCCACCAGCTCCACATTGGCAGAGTTAGACCCATCTTGTTGTTGTGAGTGAGAGCGGGGAAGGGGCAGGTGTTCAAGTTTCGGTTTTGCTCAGAGGGAAGAGGCATAC
The DNA here is from genome assembly GCF_009762535.1 of Notolabrus celidotus. Lineage (NCBI taxonomy): Eukaryota > Metazoa > Chordata > Actinopteri > Labriformes > Labridae > Notolabrus > Notolabrus celidotus. The sequence continues at coordinate 14,679,747 of NC_048282.1, read as the reverse complement.
AGTGGAAAGGCAAAGAGGTGACACTAGGCCTACTGGCAGCACTATGGGAGAAATATGTGATGTTATTTTAAGGCCGACGTTAAAATTCGATACATCACCCAGTCTTATTCCATCCTTTTCTTTGCTTCGGATGCACACACAAAGACCAACACTTTATACTGATAACTACAAACACATTAAGGATTGGTCATTGCAGTTTTTTGACCGTTCAGGACTTGATATTTTAAATTTTAGGACAGTGTGACAATATACACACATTAATTAAACCTTTTTTAAAATGAATCCATCAAAGTCATCTTTATATTTGTTAGAAAAGGCAACAGTGTAAAAAAAAAAAAAAAGCCTGTGTACTGCTTTGAGAAAATAAAAACAAGTTAGTCTTGTTTAACTACCCTATACCTAGTCCAGACACTTAGTAACCAAGTGTGGTCAATTCATTGTGAAATGTTGGTGAGAATAAAACCATCATTAAAGTAAATTGTGTGAGAACCATCCGTGGAGATTCAAATTATCACACCATCCATTGTTTTTTTAACATTATATACACAGTAAAAGTTACAGAGTCTACATTTCCTGAGCTGAAAGGACAGACTGGAGAGCTTTAAGTGTACTGGGTTAAAGGCCAGAGTCATTGTCAGCCCCTATGAGGTAATTATGTGTTTGTGTTTATAACATGTTGACTTTCCACTCTGTCTTTCTACTGCACTCCATCTTTCTGCCTAACCCCCGCCCTCCCCCACCCCCCTCCTCTCCCTCTCTCCCTCTCTGTTCTTTGCACAAGTCGTCTCCCTCTGGGAAGAGGTGCCTGGGATGTTGGTTGGGCCATACATCTCTGTCAAAATCTCTATGAATAAATTAACCTTTTAAAGATTAGTCCACCCTAATACCTCAGGGTTTTTTAAACAGAAGAGCGGAGCCCCTACCCCTCCACCCTTTTCTACGCCAAGCCTCACCAACTTGGTGTTAATAGTGGAACGAGAACTTAAAGGCACAGAGGGATTTTTTTTCACAGACTATAAAATGATTGGCCAAGAATATCAATATTTTCATTTTCATTATTTTTAGAATTTTTAGTATAAATTTTGGTTCTTATTTTGGTTAGAGAACGCAGGTTTTGGTTTGGATTCTAATGTTTGAAATGGCAGATGCATGTTGTATATCATAAAATCCAATCTTTGTATTTAATTTCTTTAATTTACAAACTAATATTTCAATACCTTTGACCATTGTTTTAAGGAATTAAAAATAATATTTTGATCAACCCTCTATTTCAAGAGTCAACTTGTAAATATATATTTAGTTTTATATGATTAATGTTAATTTCAAAATGTTTTTAGTGAATTTAATCTAACACATGTTCTCAAGCATGTTAAATGAAATTTTAAAAAATCTATTTCTTTTATATTGAAAATGTGTTTATTTGGTAGTTATACACATGAAATGTACCCATTCCTTTGTGTTTTCATCAGAAGAGTTGTATTTCCTACATTGCTGTCATACATTTATCATTTCTATTGACACTCTGCCAGTATTTGAGAAGTGCATTGCAGATAGATTTCAAAAGAAAAAATGGGCATTAAAAAGTGTCTGCTGTGATATTAATAGTTTACCCCCACCTGAAATGACAGTGAAAGCTGATCAGGGGGATTAAACTTTGACATTAGCCTGCTAACAAATACTTTTCACATCAGAGGAAGCCAGTAATTATTTAAAGTATGACAAAGTATCAGCAGTTCCTTGGCAGGAAAACATACTTGTGTTTGTAATTTAAAACAAGTAGAAAAAGATTTTATAGACAATTTAAAGCCTTCAGTTGCACAAGCCTAAATGTGTTTCCTACAATCTGTGTCAACACAGCTCTGGGAGAATGTCCAGTTACTCTTGTTGTTCCTCTACATAAAAATGTCTCCTTGAGACCTGCAGTGAGATCCAGCCAAAAGCAGGGAGCAGTTGGATCTGTCTCTACCTGGTCTTTTTAGTTGGCTTTAGTTATTTAGATGGAGAACAGCACCTGGAGTAGCTCCAAGCACCCGTAGGCACTCAGACTGAATGTATGTGACTCTGTCTGCTTTTGTAGCCTGCCCAAGTATTCTCTCTTTTTTAAAAAAATTTTGCTGAAATTTTGACTCAATAATGCAAACTGCTGGAAAGATATTTACTGCCTTCACTGCAGAACAAGACATTTTGTCGCTGTTTTGAAAATGTGAAAAATGATGTCCTGCTGAAAAGCCTATATTTTTTTTAACAACCAAACATAACAGTGGTCTCTTGTTGGCAATTGGACCAGACCTATCCACCTTGGTTTTTCAAACAAATCATGGTAATTATGACGAACAGGTTTTAGGTTGAAATTCCTTGAAAAATAAACAATTCTTGACTGAAAGAATATGACATGTATTGGCTATGTCACTGGTTTTAGGTTTCACTCTCAGGGCAGGCAGAGGCGTCTCCTGGACTTCCTGAGCTCTAACTTGTGCCAACTCATGTACGAGGGAACTGGAGGGCCCCTCCTCCTTTATTTGAAATGGGTCGGGGGATCAGCAGAGGAGGGGTGACAGACAAAAGTTTTGCCATTCCACCAGTCATCCTGGTCCTCAGTCTCCCCTGTTCGACCTCATCACTCAATCTTCGTTTAGCCCCTGACATGTTTTAGCCAAGCGCTCCTGGCCTAATTTACGTCTGCAAAGACAAGCTTGGCAAAGGGGAGCTTCCAGTAAAAGGCCACTGCCTGAGCCGCTGACCCACACCGCAAACTGGCTAATTTAATTTCTAAGCGGTAATGTCTCTATTACCACGAAAACGAAAAAACTCAGCCATCTTGGAAAGTTTGGGGTTACACAGATGTTCTCCTGGGTGTGTTTTTTTCCCTGCCCATGCAGACAACTTCTGATGAGAGTCAAGAGGGTCATGCTGACCTTTTTCTGTGCATCTGCAAAGGTTGACAACATGTGGCCCCCTCATACAAGAAACACATCCTCTTATAGGGGAGAGGCTAACACTGCAGTGCCCAATTATCTTCACTGGCCTCCAGACAAGTCTACAGTGCCCTTGAGATTTATGGGCTGAATTCCCACGTCTAATGGCAAAGTAGAAGTTATTAACTTTTCAAAGTAAGTCTGTCTTTTAGACCCATGCATTCATGTCCCCCTTCATTTCTGTGTCTGCAGAAGCTTAGTTTAACAGCTTGAATAACAATAGCTGCAGCCGCTATAGGGCAGGGGATTTAGGCAAAAAACTATTTAATAATTGCATCTTACGATAATGTATGATAACTTAACTGTGTTTCAATATTAGTCAGAATATTTCATGTCTTAAGCCTGCAGACTAGAGGACTAAAGACCTTTTTTAGTCTGATGCAGACTGATTGAGGTATAGCTCAGTATGGCCCGAGAGACAGTTCCTGTTTTCTCTCAGTAGGAGGCTCCAGAGATCACAGAATCCCCTCGTCTCTCACTAAACCCAAGAGCACAGCCCATCTTTTTGGTCTGTTTCCCTGCCCCTACACTGCCAAACCCACAACAGCAGCAAGAGTCCACATATGGAAATGCTTGATTTGATATAGTGTCATTTTACTTTGCAGCAATGAGTATACACATGTTCTCCTCCTCTCTGCTACCCGCCACTGCCACCACTGAAACCTGTGGAGTGTGAAATATGATCCGGGGTCACTACCAGAGCCGTAAAAAAATAGAGCACACTTCTTATTAAATTATTATAAACTGACACAAGGCGATTATTGATTGTTACAGGATTATTTTTTTCACTGTGAGAGTCAGTCACTGTATACCTGACGAGGAGACAAGTTCTTGTATTTCTTATAAAGCTTGATTATATTTCCCTTTCTAGGTCGACTGAAAGTTGAAAAGAAGACACCATAGATGAAGCCAATGATTTGTTATATTGCTTTTTAAATCCACTCCTTCTAAGTCAGACTACATTTTTAGGGGTAGTAGTGATTGTCTTCATTTTATTCTGTATATTTGACCTTATCTTCAAGAAGACTGAGAGTTTTCATTCTTTCAAAACATCTATTCTTTTCTACATGTTATTATTGAGTAAAAGTATATTCCATTTTTGCCAACCCTGTTTTTTTTTTAGAAATTTGTTCTTGCGCATTTTGCATATTCGGGGACTTAAATCATTGCAAACTATGAGATTGTGACAGACTGTGAAAGGACTGATATGCATTACTGTTGTCAGCCTGTAAGCAGAAGGCTGAGGGTAAAATAAGTGTTTGGGAAGAGTCCAGGGCCATTGTGCCAAGTCTGCTGAGGACCAGAGGAGAAAGTGAGAAACTCAATGTTATGATGTAAGCCATCAGACCTTCAAAATAACAGTGCCAGTTATGATTTCCTGAGATTTCCCAGAATTTTGTTGTTTGAAGCTGCTGGTAGTAAATGGCATTGCCTGGGCAGGAAAAATGTGTTTTCCTTCTTTTTGGGCCGTTAACTGTTGTGAGTGGAAAAAAGGTCCCTGCTCCAAGTGGTCAAATAACTGCAGCTTTTTCAGCTTCTGTGTACAGCCCGCCCACAGAGATGTAAGCAAGGGGCCAGACGAAACCAAACAAAACAACAGCGAGGAGGCTCAATGGACTAGTATCCCTTTGCTGGGACTGAGGAAACACAGATATTTTTCTACTAAAGTATTAATACCAGAGGACCCTGATACAATTACAGGGAGAGTTTTATCAAAGAAATGGCTTTTCCAATAGAGTCTATAAAATGTATATGGTCAGTTTTTATTTGACATATTCTTCATCATGCTGTAACACATTTTTCCAAAGATTTATAGGAGGCTAAACTGTTCAGGAGTGAAGAAGTAATATTTTAGATTTGTGGTAAAATGATGATATCGTAAACTTTTCTATTATCAACCTGGATTTTCAGAGGGACATTTGCTCCTGAAGAATGTGCCAGGGCTAATCCTGTGTGACCACCACGGACAGCTTTTTCACTCCTGAGATGTCATGGGGGAGGCGAACAGAACACCTATCTGTTACCTTTTACAAAGGCAACCAGAGTTTCTCCTAACTGAACAAATGGACCTGTCTGGTGCGAGAGTGGGACAAAGGCATTCTCACTTTCAACACCCACACCACTGCAGTCCCAGCCCAGACTGCTGCCTAAAGACCAGTAAAACTGTTCAAATGTTTCCTCCGCCCCAGAGTCTGGGCTAGTTCCCCTTAATCTCGCACTAGTTGAGACCTCAAGAGTCTGTCACCTTTCCTGTCACGCTCGGCTGCCTGCAGCCCATTGGCCGGCAGCAGATTTATTTCTCCCTGTCAGGGCCAATAGCGTGGTGATGTGGCTCAGCCCACTGTTTAGTTACAGTGACAAACATGCTGATTAGAGAGGCCCAGATGATGGATGGCTCCTCGCTGGAGAGCGGCCTGAGTTTTTAGCGGGTCATAATGGGCCTGACACTGCACAGCCCCTCTCTCTCTTTCTTTCTCCCTTTCTTTCTGTCCTCTCCAGGCGGACAGACCCCTCCCCCACAGGTCACACTCAAAAGGTCAGGAGTTAACGGGCCAGCCTTTGCGTACTGCCGCCAAATCAAAATGACCCTGTTTGGAGTCATATTTGTAGACACTCCATCATCATCATGGTCGCTGCGACACCTCTATTCCCTTCTTCCCCGTGGCCTTTTCTCCTGTGACCACAAGCTCCCACTCGGGCATATAGAAGGGTACACAACCCTGTTGGCTTATTTAAACTGCTGAGCTTTCTTACTCACTTTTGTGCTGCAGAGCATGTGCACAATACACACACAGATGCACAAACACCAACTACCTGCTTTAATGCAGGCTTTCTGTTGTATTGAATTTATTTCTACCAATTGGATTGAACATGTAGCTCGCAGAGTGTGTCGAGGAGGGTTTGGTATTGAGTCATGCTTGAGAGACTGTTCTATCTGGAAATATAGGTCTACCACTTAATCCACTCAGAGGTCTGCAGCACTCAGCCCTCTGCTGGAAGCCTGTGCCACTAAAAACTCGGGGTTGATTTCACCAAAGAATATTTGAAATAACCTTGACTTTGGGGCCAAGTTTCTTTTTTCTCAGCTACTGGCTCACACTTGGAACATGTAATGGTATAATCCACATGATATATCATAGTATATATAAAGGCAAAGTCTGAGCCAATGGCATTTTAATTTTCCTTTGAACAGACAATACAATGCAAACCCTTTGTTCTTAAAGTGAAACTTCAGTTTGAGGTATGCAAATCAGCAAGTTGGTTTGCAACAGAGTTGCTTGCTGCACAGCCTTCAATTTAAAGGGCCAGATGTTTAACCTGACCAGTGATTTTAAATATGTGGCCAGTCAAATCCAAAGAGATGGTTCTGGCTTAGCACTGTGGAGTCCAGGTCCTAGGGGCCACTTTCCCTCTGAACATCAGGATGTTGTGCCCTGAGGCACATTGCATGTGTGTGCATGTGTGTGTGTGTGAGAAGCTGGGAAAGTGCAGAGCAAGACAGCACCTCATTTGTATTCTTTTGGAAACAGATGCTCGGCTGCATTAACGACTTCTAACTAAAACATTCATAAAGTGTTATTGGATTTTTAGCAGTGGGGTTAAGAAGTGTGACCTTGGAGGTCTGAAGGTTGCCAGCTCTTCTCTCTTGTTCCCTCCATCCCTGCCTCCTCCCTTCTCCTCTTTCTCTCTGTTTGGACGCTCCGGTGACATCACAGCAGCTCCGCTTCAAATTGGATGCAGAGAGTGAGAAGTTCAGCAGTAGCCCAGGGCACCGAATATTTTTCCATTTATTTGGAGGGGTGGATGGAGTGAGATGAGGGGATGTGGGGGGTGGGGGGGGGGGGAGCAGGACATGCAGACAAAAAAGGGGCAGAATACATTACAGGTTAAGTAATAAGTAATCAAAAGAGTTCCTTCTGTGTGTGTGCATACACTCAATCTCATGGTTAAGTGAACCCTGGCTGTGCTTGGGTATTATCCCCTTTAGACACCTGATTGTTCTGATGACTAAATCAACAAAGAAGTAGAGAAATTGGAAGAGGAATGAACTAAGTAAAGGAGCATCATTGATTGCTACTTTGCTTATTTTATCATAAAAACAAGTGTTGGCATTATGCTTGCCTCAGTGACATCGAAAAAGCCTTTATTGATTTCACTAATGTAGAGTACGGTCCAGACCTGCTCAGTTTGTAAAGCATCTTGAAATAACATAATTTGGTGCTATATAAATAAAGATTGTTTGATTGAATAACATATTAAAGTACACTATTACCTCTTCAATAATAAGAGTCAATAGTAAAACAAAATGTAATCGTGCACACTACATGAAATGTGTAGGGACATAAGTGAAGTCTGCTTATCTGGTAGAAGAACAGCACATTTCTGTTTGAGGAAAATCAAATTTTTGTGTTAGATGATCTGAGACTCTTTCAATTCATCAATACAGTCTGATAAAAACAAATGTCTGCCAAATTCTCATCATCAGAAATTACATAACACAAGTTTAGTTGTACTTAAAGAAAAAAACAATTCCTGAATTGCTATGATTTTAAAATATGTGTTTTAAAAATGTACTTACTTAACTGAGATTTTGATTATTTCTCCTGTTTTATATAGTTTTATTTCTCCTTTTTCCCCCTCTTATAGAAATATTTTGATGAGTCTGTCTTCTACCTGGAAAACTGTGTAAAATCACGCATTGGCCGCTTACGTTCATCATTCAGCTGTCACTCAGAATGACATCTAGGCCTAATCCTGCTGCTTTTAAGGCTCTCCTATCCACATAAAAGAATCAAACTGGACCTCATTACAACTTCCTCCTCAACACTAAAATATTATTCACAAAAAAAAAAAGCATTCTTGGCATATCAGTTGACACACACTGGGAGTTAAGTCACACCTATACCCTTATGCATGGTGTTAGAAATAATGATTATTAATCTTCTTTGGTAATCCCTTGTAATCTCCACTGGCTCTTCGTTATCAGTCTAAAGCTTAACACAAGCAACATCACACTTCTCCCACTACAGCTAAATGAACAGCATGAGTCACCTCATTCCTCTGCTGACAGCATCCATCTATGTGAACGTCTGTGCACATGTGGTTTATGTAGCTTCTCATGCATGTGTATATGTGGTGGAGAAAGAGGCCCACAGAGAAATCCAGGAAATCCTAGGCTCTTGTCCCATTTCTTGAAAAGATATGTGTTTTTCTGTGGGTTGAGTGTGTACTGTGCACTTTACGTGTTAGTGGCTTTCAGCCTGGGCCTGGGGGAAAGGCCTTGTAGAGAGAAGCTCATGCTCTAACAATCATTTGCACAATGCGTATCACATTACGCTCTCTGAATTAAGCTAACACTCATGTAGCAGTTATGGCTCTAATCAACAGATCATTCTAGACATGAGTGCCACACCTCCACAATGAATTGCAGTTGTACTGAATAAAGAAAGTTTTGGATGGACTTGGACCGTGGTATCTTTGATCAGTTCTTATTTGCTCCTCTGTCACAAGCTCTCCACTATATCTGGCAAAATGGATTGGTAAATCATTCTGAAGGGCTGGACCCTCGTAACACAGCAAGTGTAATCTAGTGAGAGAGAAAGTGCTAAGCCACCATGAAATAGAGGTTGGGGTTTGATGCCAGGCCCAGTTTGTCTTGTCACCCTGCCAAACCATCTGTATAGACCAGAATGAAAGTCAGAACAGCATTCCCTCCACTTCCATCCATCTTTAGCTAAAGCGACAAACCAGCGTGAGTGACCTACCAGTGGGACCCCACAGCCTGAACTGAATGTTGAAATCCATAACAATGAAAAAGCCACTTTCAATGAACATTCACTGATTATATGAAAGCTGTAGGGTTACCATGGAGACCAAATATTTTTGACATTACACAGTTGTTGTGCTGTATTTGCTTTGTGGATTCTGGAACAGATCTCTATTATAATCCTGAAGAGATGTAGCCCAGAGACTGCTCATTAAACTGGCCACCCATGCAATAAACATATTAAATAAACCACAGATTAGAAAAGGCTGTCTTTTTGTTTTACCGGTCTCTCAGCACTGGAATTGTGTTGCCCTCTTTAAGATGGATTTGATGGGCCTTAATAGTGTCTGCCTTTTTAATAATGCCCAGTCTACTACGCTAGACTATGCTTTATTGGCCCGTTTGAGTCCGAGCACAGAGCCATTAGCAGGGGCCAAAATAGCCCATAAAAGTTGGGCCAAGTCTAATTATGTGCCAGTCTTATAGTATTAAGTATTTTGGAATGTGTCAACATTGCTCCTTAGTTTATATCTAGCCTTGGTCTTAAGGGTAATTAACATTAAACAGTCAATAACCGGGGAATTTCCTCCTTCAAAGACCTACACTGAGGACTGACCATACCCTCATTTTGATTTCTTAGTGGGCCAAGTTTGAACGCAGGGGGACATTCTTCACTGGGCTTTCTTACTCAAGGTGGTGAACTTTATTTCACTTTAGAATTACAAGCTTGGATGTGGAATGATTAGCATAATTGTTGCATGTTCACATACGGCTGGTATCAAGAATGTGAGAATGGAGCAGAACTGCATATCAAAGAGGACTGCATAATCACCATAATTACAATTGAGGATGCAATTACTGATATTATTGCCTTATTAGTGTTGATACTGTTTTGCCCACTACCTGAAAGTGAACAAAGGAAAAAGAAAAGGGAGAGGTTGCTGTACGTGAATGTAGTATAATACTTCTTTAACTGCTTGCCCCGGTGGCGTTAATTCTTAACCTTTACTGACACAACTTCCTTTTCTCTTCCTCAAGGTTAATATCTTTAATAAGAGGTAATATTTGGAAAAGCTAACACTCCCCCAGTCTGCCCTAACAATCTAAATTAGACTTCTCACCGGACGCAGCCTCCCCCTGTATCATTTTTTGGATGACGTGTGAGGAGCAGTAAATTGCTCTCTTATGCTGAATGTTCGTTCTGCAGACTGCCTCATGTTGTTTGCATGACCGGCTTTGATTTAAAATTTCATAGCTGCGGCCTGGGCCTTTTGTGGAAACTACAACCCAGATAATGTGTGTGTCCAAACCCTCTCATCACCTAGCCTACCCATCAGCTTCCCACCTTTCCTCTTGTCAGCCTAATTCTCCACAGACTTCTGTTTTTATTTCTTCTAAATGCCTTTTCACTACAGCTCATTTTGGCACTTCAACAGGGAATCTGTGGTTTTGCATGTCTGTTACACTGTGTGTACAATTTGGGAAATGTTTTTTTGCTGTATTTCAATTCACTGTTTTTATTCAGAGACTGAAGTGAGATGGTACAGTGCCATTTTTTGCACCCCATTGCAATTCATTAACTTCGATGCCCTGAGGAGGATGATTCAGTAGAGTGTGTTCAAGCATGCCTTTGTGTGAAATATATACACAATATGGAATGTGTTCTTTGTGTATGATATAATGACTGATATGTATATGAATGGGTATACCAAGCTTATTAAATTTTCTGTGTATCCGTGTGTGTACAGACAGATGTGCATGGGAGCGTAAAGGGAGCATACCTTGCGCGCAGCCACAGTCAAGGCCTCGGGCCATGTTTGCACTGGGTGACAATAACCCCTTTTATTCTGCTTCTGCCTTCACCAATGTTTTGATTTCTACTTAAAGTTTTATGTCAGTGCCCTCCCTCAAGGGTGCCATTACCTTGTATGCTAATAGAGCTATGCATATTCTATTACTGCTGTCAGGGCAAGATAAGGGACACATTCAGCAAAGGAGCACTTAGGGGCCAATGAACCCAGCGAGGGGTCCTGCTGCTCCTGCATTATCAGTCATCTTCACATGTGAATGGAGCTGGCTTATGGGCCCTCTCTTCTCTCTCTCTCCCTCTCTCTCTCTTTGCAGTAATGACGAAGGACTGTCTTCCGTAATAATCAGTCACTGGGAAACCGCCCGATCCCTATCTTACACACACCCACACACAGGCTGACTTGTGCGCGCACACACACACAGACACATGCACACATTGAAACCATGCACAGCTGCAGGCTCAATCCAAGCCGACCACAAAGAATTCAAGAGCAGGGCAATAACACTAACACTGTCACACGGAGACAAACATGTCTCATTTGGGGTCAGTTTGGATGGGGCTAAGTAGGTCTTTATTTTCAGACTGACTGAAGTCTTCTCTCCCGCATAATGGTAATGAAGCCATATGGTATGTGGAATTGGATTACTAACAAATGTTCCATACCACCGTCTTTCCCCTGGCTTTCTTTTTTTTTTCTTCACAACCCCCCCTCCTCTCTCACTCTATCTCTCCCTCTCTCTCTCATTCTCCCCTGCTCTCTCTCCCCTGTGTCGCTGTCCCCCAATAAAGCAGCCATTTCAAATTGGAACAGCATGTTGTCTAGAAGTGCGCACCTCATTTATAAGATTAAATTAAAAGCCAGCCATGCTCGGATGGCATTTTGTGATGATGAGGAGAAGGAGGGAGGTTATGGGTGGAGGGGACCGTTTCAGCTGCACACAATCATCTTCCTGTCATGTGATTTGCTGGTTCCTAGTGGTGACACCTTCTTCCCGTCACCTGCTATGATGTGTCAAATGCCACACCTAAGACCCTAAAGCTAATGTATCCTGGGTAATGACTCTTGCAGTTTTTTTTTAGCTAAAACATACTTTTGGGAAACTTATGGAAGTCTTTTTAACACGTGTAAAAAAGTAGCTAAACATGGTTACAGGTTTGTGCCATGTCACTGACACAATGAAATGATATATCACACTCTGAGCTCAAAAGGCCTTGCAAATTGTGCTCTATAAATGGGAGAAAATCTCATTCTGCTCTCTACCTAAAAACAGATGAACTTTTATTGAAAACGTGGAAGCGATTAGTTTAAGGGGCGTCTTTTAGTGTAATTCCCAAATGAAACGAGCAGACTTTGTATTTATGAAGCCCGTAGCACAAAGAAGGGAGCTCTTAATGAGCCAATTAAGCAGAGGGGTCGAGAGACTTTGATCTAGAGCGCAGTGATTTTTACAAAAACATCGCACACTGATAGATACTCATAACTCAGGGGCCTTAATTGTGCTTAATTTGTTTGGAATAGGAATGTGCTTTCAATTAGACTGTGGATTTGGGCCAGTGTGTTTAAAGGAGGCTGTCAGGGAAAATTAAGAAGCAGTTTGGTTTCCCTCCTGCGTTACTGTTTTTTATCACGGCCTGAGAGAGAGACAGAGTGAGCAGACAGACAGATGAAGAGACCAAACAGAAGGTAGAAAGAGGTAATTAGGCAACAAAAACAGACCCTGCAGAAGAAGGCATGGATGGATGGGTTGTTGAACAGAGCAAAGGAAGGAACTACTGCGTGTGTCCGTTGTATGTGTGGGTGTCTGGCTGACCGTTATGTGCTTACCCTAACCAAAGAAGACATATCATACAGACAACGTATCAACATATCTATATATGTCTCATTACATTGTGAGGAAAATACACAGTGTGCACTAAGAACAATTATTGTTTTGCTGATTATTCAGAATAGATATTTTGCTTGGGGGGCTATAGCTGTTGGCTCAGCACTTTAATCATCACACCTATACTTTTAGGCTAAACATATGCCTATGTAATATGTCTATAGCAATACAGTGAACATTCTATACAATCATCCTTTGAAGACATCCAACACGCAAACAATACAATGTTCACTAAATACATAATAGATCCTCAAACATGAAAAAAGATATAACGTTGACAGTGGAAATAGCTTCACACTACTTTTTCAACTTAATATTTGTGTTATGTCATGGAACACTATCCTCTCAGGGTATTCCATGTGTTTTGGAAATTCTACAAATTTGTTTATTTCAATTAAAAATTAGGTACCTCATTTTTTTTTAAGCCTATAGACTACAGACAACATTGGAGGCATTTGCCGAGGGCATATATTAGGTTGTTTGACTAACTGAAATATAATTGTCTGAACCTGACTCTACCCTTGTTAAAGCAAACCATTTAGTAGGTCAAGGTTTAAAATTGTAAACATTATGTGAATCCACCAATTAAGTTATAATATCAGCAACAATATAATAGTAGAAATACATGTATAATGTTGTGTTTCCAACATGAATACAATTTTTTACTCGCTTAATTTCTACCTACCTGAATGCCAGAATGTTATGTGTTTTCTTGCTTAATTGGCGTGAAATGCCCCCTCTCCTCTCGAATCTTGTGAGAGTAGAAGGTGGATCAGAGCATCTACAAAACAACAGCTCTTGTAGGGTGTTCTTGGTCTGCAGTGGTTAGTACCTGTACCATAAGTGGTCCAAGAAAGGAAAACCACTGAACTGGTGACAGGGTTATGTGTGATCGAGCCTAATTGATGGGTGTGTGGGGCAAAGGCTGGTCTGTCTGGTCTGATTCAACAGAAGGGCTACTGGTGAAATATGCTAAAAAAGTTCATGCTGGATCTGAAGGGAATATGTCAGAGCACACTTTGTATCCCAGTTTAGTGCGTATTGAACTGCATAGACTAAGACTGGTCAGGGTGCCCAGATAGCCCCCATCCATTGCAAAAAGTACCTTCAATGGGCATGTGAGCATAAGAACTGGCAATGGATCAATGGAAGATGGTGAACTGGAGGAACATGATGAGTTCAAAGGTGTTGAGATTGGTCTCCCAATTTACCCTCATTTCAACCAAATCGAGTATCCATGGGATGTGCTGGACAACCAATTTGAATTGCATATATAATTTTAAACAATTAAGTTAATGGAAAACCTATTGAAGTCATACATGCCAAGATAAATTCATGCACTCTATGCTCTTAACTAGCTACTGTTCAACTGGGTCAATATCTACTTTACTCTTCACTGTGTAGCAATTTACTGATCTGCAGCCTATTTCCAACAAGTGTCAGCCAGTTAACGAGATAAATGAGGGTCCTCTTGTGGATTTATCTCTCTTGACCTGAATAGTGTGTCTGCCTGTGTGTGTGTGTCTGCATGACAGACTGATTGAGACAGTAAAAGATGGGGAGAGAGAGAGAGAGAGAGAGAGAGAGAGAGAGAGAGAGAGAGAGAGAGAGAGAGAGAGAGAGAGAGAGAGAGAGAGAGAGAGAGAGAGAGAGAGAGAGAGAGAGAGAGAGAGAGAGTGTGCAGTGTAGTGTGAGTGTACTCTGTGCTGACAGGCAGATTGTCTCTCTCGCTGTCTCCTGAGGTCTTCCACTTCACACCCCATTACACTCGCCTCTTCCCATCAGCTTGTTGTCCGTCATTCACTGAGCTCTAACATACAGTCCCCCTCTCTCTCTGCCATTCTCCTTCTCCTGCTCTCACTCGCTCTTTCCCATCCCTCCATGCTTGTCTGCTTTGTAGGCTCCATGTCAAGTGTCAGGTGCAATCCTGTCTGACTGATCCGCTGTGGCGTGTGTGTGGGTGTAAAACCAGTAAAGTGATGTCACCCACTTGCTCCCTTTCTGTCCCCAGAGCTGTCTGCATGGGTAAAGCTCCTTCTTATTGAGGGGCCAGCAGGTCCTTAGCGGTCTCTGAGGAGCTATTGGGGTGAAATCCCTCCAGCAAAGATACTTGCAGCCATTTACAGCCACCAGGGACAGAACCTCTACTGATCTCACTGTTGTACCTCATTGTTAGAAAGAAGCAGGCTGTGTGCCACAGACTATTCATGGGCTGGAGTCTCCTTTTTTTTTAAGGGGGCCAGATTGACATGCTGAGTCTACAATGCTCAAGAGACTAACTTGTCAGGTCAAAGCTCTTGGATAATAATATTAAATGTCCAAACATTACTTGCACAACTCAAGTTGCACAGTCAAATTGATCACATGAAAATAACCAATAATTGAAAAACAAACAACCTAGTTGAAGTCGTTAAACTTTAAGTCTTAACATTAGTCCAGTTCCACTAACCTGAGTTCATATGTTTTCCATATGAGTTCAAGACATGGACTCCACAAGACCTCTGAAGTTGTACTGTGGTATCTGGCACCAATACGTTAGCAGCAAATCCTTTAAGTCCTAAATGTGATGGGGTTGGGCTTGCATGGATTGGAGTTGGTTGTTTAGCTCATCCCTCAGATGCTCAATTGGATTGAGATCTGGGGAATTTGGAGACTAGGTCAACACTTCATGTTCCTCTAGGCCACCTACTTCCAATCCTCTGTAGTCCATTTCTGATGCTTACGTCTCCACTGTAGGTCATTTTATGGCCAGGGGCCAGCTTGGCACCTCGACCAGTATTATGCTACGCAGCCCCATACTCTAATGAACATACTAATGATATGTGATATGTGATGAACTGTGATTCAGTGTGTGTTCTGACATCTTTCTGTTAGAACGAGCATTGACTTTTACAGCAATTTGAGTTCCAGTTACAGCAAATTCTGTATTAATTCATAAAGCAAAATAAGTTTTAATCCATAGCCTGTTGTTCAGCCCGAGTATGCATGTGTGCAGAAGAACTTTGCTTATCAGATCATCATTTTTTGCAGCTTTAAAACTGTTACTCTTTTTATAAGAAGTTTAAACCCAACAACAGAGCTACAGAGGTGTTGCAGCTTGCGACATATTATTCATTTGGGTTATTTTTGTGTAAAGAAATTCTTAGTGTCTTGAACATGTTGCACAAGAATGGATTGAATGAAAGATCATGAAAGATCAGACCTTTGATTAAACTGCTTTTCATGTATTAGATTTCAGCCATTGTAAAGGATCAATCTATATGCTAAAGATTTGCCAACTAGGCAAAATGGCCGGAGCTGTTTCCTGCTTCTTTCTCTGCTGGCTTTGTTGTGAAGGTAAACCTGGCCTTGCAGAAGAAAGAGCCATTAATTAGCTTGAATAATAGCCATGCATGTGTGGACTTAATCCCTTCAACCAGCACTACTCTGTTAATGGTTTCCTTGTCACTCACCGGGCACTGCATAAAAGCACGCTCTGCTTTTCACTCCCAACACCTTTCTTTCTTTCTGCTCCATCCCTTCGCTCCTACATCCAAGCATCCTTCCTCCTGCTGACCATGGCAGACTGTTCTTTTATCCTCTCTGTCCATCTCTTGTCTTTTGACAGAACCCTTGATTTATAATAATTAATTTGTTCCTTTAGGTTCCCTAACAACAGAACACGCACTTGCTGCAATCATGTTAACTCAAATACTTCCCTTTATTATTACAAACAGAATTAAGACTTGCCAAGTAACTCTATTTGAAAACACTGTATACACACATTTTTGTTTTCCTGTTAATTGACAGTCAAATCTGAAACCCTAGTGGGTAGAATGTGGGCGACAACCCTCTTCGTTATTTGGTTATCTAATTCAGATCAACTCTGTCAAATGTCAAGACAATTACAAGATTAGCTTAGTCTTTTTCACAGCTATAGTTATGAGTTGAGCCTTTACTTTAGCGATTTTATATTGCGTGATGATTACATTTAATAACCAATTAGCACACGTTTTGATCTTCCCATGTAATGTGACTAATGCCAGTGGGTTGGACATAAGACAAATGCATTGTACTGTCTGATTCCAGTCTATATGTTGTTCACTGGCAGCAGATTTGTTCCCTTAAAGAAGAGCATTTTACATCCAAAGAGTTGTAAGATGCAAATTAATAAGTGGTGAGGCTTGTTGAGGCTCCATATATCATTAAGTACTGCTGACTTGGGACCTGCTCCAGAGGGAAAGAGAGCACAGTACAACATCACACTAGCACCAGTATTTAGCCAGAATGTCCTCCCCTCTGTGTTTTTGTTTGTCCATATGTGCATTTTTCTTCTGCTTCTGGATGCCAAGAGGCAAACAGGCACAGGTCTAACATTAAAGACAAACAACAGCAGCAATAGATGTCTTCCTCTTATAGGGTTAAGACACTATCCCCTGCAGTTCTGAGGACCTGGTATAAATCTTTTAAATTATAAATCAATAAATAGTTAATACAATAATAGGAATCTTTATAAATATTTAAGTGGATGGAGAGGTAGGGCTTGAAATCCAGAGGCGCTGTGCAGAATACTGAGTGCACAGTAACACTGCATATGCACACTCGTACAGATCAAGAAAGCAGAGTACACGCCATAATTTGCCCATATACCTGAATATACTTTTAAAATGTAAGAGGATTTAAGCAAATGTACACGTAGATATTCTTTGTGTCATGAAATACATTGTAAGAGGAGTTTTAAGTGAAATTGATTAAATGTTCTACTATCAAGGGCAACAATTATAGCACTATGATGCCTTTTGTAAACACAGTAAACACAGCAAGTCAGCACTAAAAACTGCACACATGGTGGTGCTAACATGATCTAAATGCATCCACACATAAAGTGTGTTTTAACACCACAACTGAGCAAAAGAAAACAGTGTAGGTACCGTTTCAAAACATCTCTCTCCCCCTTTCTGCCTGTTTATCCACCCATCCTTCTATCTCTCTGACAGCCCTAACATCATTCCCCATCCCCGTCGGGAGTTAATTTGCTGGAACATTCCCGCTGCACACTGTGATCACCTAGTGAATACCCCCATAATTCTCTCTGCCTCTGCCTCTCTCTCTCATCCAGCCATGGAAATGACACCGAGGGGTTGACAGTTCAATTTACCCGTAACGGATGGCAGCTATCACGGCAGCACCCGTGCGCCAGCCCTTTCCTGTTGACTTTTATTTTTACCTGCCAAGAGAAAGATGCTGCCGAGGCGCGTCCCGCCTTTCACCCCTCCAGACTTCAGTTGCGGCTCCTCTCCTCATCATCACTGCTGGTCCTCAGGGGAGAGATGCTGCCACTTGTTTATGTGACCCTGTCAGTGCACCCCCCTGCTCATACACGCTCCTTTCCCCCCTGTGTACTTATCAAGCAAATTATTCTTCCATTTCCTCCCCTCCTCTTCCCATCTCCCTGTTCTTCATAACATAATGGAGGAGTTATTGATCTATATCTTTGGTGGTGATGCCTCTCAGCTTGTTGTCGTTAGCCCCTCAGCATGCCTTTGATATACTCTCCCTCCTCCTCTCTTCCTCTAAATGATTTTCTCCTTCCTCTCGCCTCTTTGCCATTATCCCGCTCTGCTTTACACAAATCCACATGGTCATTAGATCCATCAAAAGCTAATGATCATCATCTTTTTTCCTTTACTCCTGTCCTTTTCCCCCCTGTTCCTCCCTATGGCTCACTTTAGCCTTCACATGGTCACACACTGATATGTGTACTACATTCATTTGTGCCCACATACAGTATAATTTACATGCAGCATAATAATGACTGTGAAGGCAAAACACCCCCCCTCACGACTGTTGTAACTACGTAATTAAAAAACACTGAAGTCTTACTATATATAGTTATTATATTGCTTCCACATGGCAGTTTTAATTTTGTAAACTAGTTTAGATTAAGTCTTAGTCTTAAGAGAAAAATGCCTACTAGTTTAGTCACTTTTAGCCTTTTTTGTTCATTATAAAGGCTAATTTATACTTCCGCGTTGCCCCTATGCAGCAGGGGCTGACGCAGACATGAGCACCACATACTTGTGCGTCGATGTGTCCATGTCGCTCAGCAATTCTCCACCGAAACGCTTTAGGGCAGTGTGGTCTCTCTGATAGCCGTTTGCCTGCTTCTGGCCCTGATTCGATATCTCTTTACTTTTCTACAGCGATTCAGAGCGTGTTATGTTAATCTACAGATTATACATGTTGCTTTTTATCATTCAGACATAATTACATGAAGAATAGAGAGGACGAGATTAAATACACAGCCGATGCCTATTAGCGGGGATCCTGGAAGTGCTGTAAATGCGGGATATACAATGCAGCTGAGTGGACCAATCACAGGGCTTGTGGTCCGCAGCGATTCTACGGGTAGTTACATTTTGGACGAGGTGCACGTCAGCTACGTGCGTAGGCCTCTGCGTAGCTACGGGGGCCACGTGGACCTTCGGCGTAGGGTACGGCGTCGATTCGGCATAGAAGTATAAAGGCTGATTTATACTTCTGCGTCGCCCCTACGCAGCAGGGGCTGACGCGGACATGAGCCCCACATACTTCTGCGTCGATGTGTCCGTGTCGCGCAGCAATTCTCCTCCGAAACGCTTGAGGGCAGTGTGGTCTCTCTGATAGCCGGTCGCCTGCTTCCGGTCCTGCTACGATCTCTGTTTACTTTTCCACATCGATTCAGAGCGTGTTAAGTTAATCTACAGCTGATACATGTTGCTGTTTATCATACAGACATGATTACATGAAGAATAGAGAGGACGAGATTAAATACACGGCCGATGCCTATTAGCGGGGATCCTGGAAGTGCTGTAAATGCGGGATATACAATGCAGCTGAGTGGACCAATCACAGAGCTTGCGGTCCGCGTCGGCTCTACGCGTAGTTACATTTTGGAGGAGGTGCACGTCAGCTACGTGCGTAGGCCTCTGCGTAGGTACGGGAGCTACGCGGACCTACGGCGTAGGCTACGCCGTCGATTCGACGCAGAAGTATAAATCAGCCTTAAATCCGCCTTAACTGTCCAGGGTGTACCCGTCTTCTCGCCCAAAGACAGCTGGGATAGGCTCCAGGTCCCCAGCGACCCTGAATCGAATAAGCAGTAGGCTATAGATAATGAATGGATGAATGGATGGATGGATAGATGTCCTTTATAGTTTTTGTCTAGTTTTAGTAAATAAAAAGTAATTGTATTTAAGTAATTAAAACATTTTCCCTCTTTAGAGTCATTCAGTTAGCCAATCATAAATTGGTATCGTGGTTGTACTAAGTGTTTGAATCTGTTAAGTAACATTTCACTCTCAACACCTATGTAATATCTAGATTCATTTCCTTAGTTTGATAATCAAGCCTAGACTCTCCCATGATGCAGTGCTGCTGTGCTGTTCATGCTTATCTTCTAAGGTAAGGAAGGTGCGTTATACACAGATTAAAAAGTGCTAAAATAGAGGAATGTTCCATACTCCAAATTGAGAAACAAAACACTCCATCTTTGACCACTTTATCTAGATTTATTTTCTTGGACTTCAGATAAAGGTGTAATAATGTGTGAAAAGGCCTGGTCAGCTGGACAGACATTCAGCTCATCAGGATGGCTCTATTGTCATCTTTGATGATTTAGAGTTGGTCACGACTAAGAAACATCTTACTAATTATGATCCAACACATTGCTAAACTAAGATGCATTGAGGCTGTGACACAGAGCAGTTAAAGTGAAACGCAGCAAAAAAGGTAAAGGTCAAGTATTGAACTGATGTGGTCTTTGTAGCTGGATGTGGTTTCTCACAGAGATGCATCAGAAAAAAAATTCACACTGGCAGTTCAATCAGCTATAGGAGTGCATTGCTTATATTTTGCCAGCCAGAATAGATGTAGTGGTAAATAACATTATTTGAAAGTCAGAAAGCCCACCACTAACATTTTAGTCCCATCTCATCTAATTACCCCAAATACAATATGTGTTGGTCATAGAGATTTTATTAGTGATGTATTTATAGCTCATCATCGTCTTGTCTTTTCATGATAAAAAGAAGCTGTTGATGAACATTTATTATCATAATTTACATGAACAAATTAACTCAGACTCACACATACACAAATACATCTGTGTGCTGAGTCCCAAGGAGACACTCCTTCACCTCATCATAGCTGTCAGCCCTAGAGGACGTCTCCTCGGGACACTCATTACCCTCCTATCTCCTTCACTAATAATGAGCTGCACTTATAATAAAACAATTATAGGGGACAAATTCCCTTATACTCCTCTGTCCCTCTCGACAACCCCCTGCCATCTTTCTTTCTACTCTCTCTGATAGACATTGACATTCCTGGTCTATAATCTCAGTTAGGTATTCCTCATGCTTGAGCTGTCGTTAACATCCCCAGAATGTGCCTGACAGATAATTGATGAGACAGAGAACACATCGCTCATTTGTAATGTTAACCAGGCAGTTAGGGTGCTGCCCCTCTCCTCAGTGCCCGCTAAATGAGCTTGTCTGTCCCTCTGATGATGCATGAATGTCATAATGGGGAATCTGTGAGCACTGATTTGTCATTGAGAAAAGGTCGAGGCCTACAGTACGACTTAGTAGTAACTGTGTTTTTTTTTACTTTAAGTTTTGTGTCTGTATCCTGCCTCTCTATTCTGCTCTCTGTTACCAGCTGAGAGTAAATTGGTTCCGAACTAGCCTGAGTTCTTCTGTTCGTGACAGGCAGATACTAAACCCTATGGATTTTTTATGGGAATGCATAATCAAAGGCAAGGCTTCACTGCATCCAAAAGTCCAATTAAAGTGCTGGCACTGAGTCGATACAAAGGTGGGCACACAGGGGTACACAGGTTTCTCTCTGCAATTTGATCTAATCAGGCTCTGATTCAGATTCAGTCAGGACACCATGTGAGAAAAGCTTCAAGCAGCTTTCCAATCAGCCGACCAGCAGCTACAAGGGACATCCAGCGCTTCTGGAGGAGACCCATGGTTTCTCTAATCACTGAAACAGAATGGGAACTTTTGGAATAACAAGGCTCTTTTCTTCCACCTGCAAGGTGGTCTTGACACCTCAGTCGAGTGATTCGGGAAATAACATTGTTTTATAGTGCATAGGTTATTCTTGGTCATCAGTTATTTGGTGTTGCCATGAGTAGATATAACCTAAAATGTCCAGAAATTTGTCCTCAAAGTCTTTGAGGACTAATTTCCTGACACGTGAAAGCAACAGCAGTTTCTAAAACTATTTGTAGGTCCTGACCGCTGATGTTCATTTATGGTGGCAGATATTTAATAAAGGCAGCTGAAATGTATGTTTTACTCTTGTTCAGAAATACACCAGTGAGTCATTGGTTGCTATTAAGTCTACTAAATGCTTCATTACTTAAAATAAATAAATACATAAGTCTTACTGTGTGGATGAAGTGTAGCAATTAAAACAGCACACCTCTTAAAATTAGTTTCGTTCAAGCTGTTTCCAAATGTTAAGTGAAACTCAATTTCAAGATGTTAAATTGTTGTATGAGAATAAAAAAAGACAGACATTCAGTTCAGTTTTAAGAATACAATGAACTGATGGTTAACTATGTGTGTGCAGTATATAGAGGAGGAGTAAACCTTGTTCTTCTGTGCCCTGGTTACAGTTCAGGATCTTCTTCAATAATATGTACAAAGTGCATCTCAATAACGCCACATCAGTGTTGATAAAGTAGTCACATCACAGTGATATGATTGCTTTTCATCATGGATAAGATACAATATGAACTCATTTGTCTGACTGAGGGCGTAACATCACTAATACAAAGTTTTTGCAAAAGCAATACTATAATAATCACTGAATATGAGATTTTGTAATATATTTCAGCTGTTAATTATAGTTTAATGTTTATCGTTTCCTCTTTACTGGATACTGTATTTAGTAACGCTATATAGACTATTGTTAATATAGTAAATAATATTCCTACCTCTACTTTTAAGGCAATTTAAATGCTCATTTATGATAAAGCTTATTAAACATACAATACAGCATGTGTGTATGTTATCGTATGTGTGTTATACAAGGTTATTATCAGCCTGAGTGAGAAAGAAGTCCCCACTCAGCACCTTACAAGAATTAAACTGCAGTCATACCACTGTACTCTAATGGGAGAGAGAGAGAGAGAGAGTGAGAGAGAGAGAGAGAGAGAGAGAGAGAGAGAGAGAGAGAGAGAGAGAGAGAGAGAGAGAGAGAGAGAGAGAGAGAGAGAAAAACTGAATTTTCAGCAGATTTTAGGCAAAACATTTCTTCCTCTGCTTCGTCTGTCAGCTCTACTTAAACATTACAGCCTGCCCGTCCTGAACAGAAGGCCATTTGAATCTTTAAGCAGATGAAAAAGGAGTTGCATCCCCAACAAAGCCATGGTTAATGTTTAAAGAGAAAATAATGGAAATTCAATGTCGGGATAACACCAGAGAGATTCAAAAATGTGTTTTATTACCGGGGTATATGACTAAATAATATATTAGATGTGCATGTTTTACATCATTGTGAATACTGAAACAGCAGAATGGGTGGAATGCATACAAGGTGGTGACAGGCTGCAGGCTTCTGCATCAACATGTAAACAAACAGGCTAACAAGATGTTTTAATGGATGGCTGTGATGTTTCATAATGGATGCGAGACTTCGTGTGCATGGTTTTCTGGACAAAAGGACTGTGACAGTTTTGCTTGCGTTTATTTTTGAGCCATGACTTTTCACTTATCTTAATGTCTCACATAGGTGAGCTTGCTCATCTGTGCACATTGCGTGAGAAATGCATGCACGCATTCATTCTAATGATAGCTTTTTGAAAGAATTTCCTAAAGATCATGTATATTTCAAGTTAAACTTATGGTGACTTCTCTGCCACCATGTTGTGTCCCTTCTTACCCAAGCAGAACGTAACGTTAATAAACATGCACTCAAAGTATTCACCAGCACTGTCTGTGAAGTGTGTTCAGGAAGGTCAGAGCACTCCATCTGCCCTGAGGAAAGCACTAAAGCCATTCAAGCCTGTTTTAGTGTCCAGACACCCTGATACTCACACAGAGCTTAAGTATGACCTGTGGCGGTGAAACTGAGCATAAGCCTGTGGCCTCTGATCACTCTCACGGTGGCCTTGGCTTTATGTCAGGTTGAAATGTCTCAGTATTCAAATCCAATTTGAACTGTATAGCTGTGGCTCTAAGTTGTGTGTTTCAATTTTAAGGGCCTGCCAAAAGTAATGCGTTAAAAAAGTATGCCAAATATCTACATTTAAATGTGTATAGTCTTATATGATGAGCAGTGACAAGCTTGTATACTCTAATGAATACGATTGTGACAGAAAAGCAAAGAGGAGAAACAGCTATGCAGTGAGAGCAACTGAAGTTAAAGCCCCTGACACTAGGGGGAGCAAGTCTCCTAGAAGTACTGACCAAACAGATGACTGCTGTGTCAGGATGGTGAACAGAAGAGAGTTACAAGAGGACTCAGAAGACACTGCTGAATTCGTTGTGGTTGCTGTGGGGAATTTGTAAAAATAAGTTCATCATCCGTTTTCAAGTTATTCTCATTCCACTATCAAAACCCTGAGTTGATTATTTATCTAAAGTGTAAGAGACACTGCCACAGCAGGTATTATCTTATTACAAACATGCTCCATATTGGTTTCAGTCAAAGCAGCCGCAGTGTCTTAAAAGTCCCAGCGAAACTCTGCAGGATGTTAAATGCTGAACCAGGGAGAAAACAGGCGTTAGCTTTGGCTGCAAGTGTTTAACTCTCACCAGTCAGGGCTAAAAATAATCTCCGCTGTCCAGGAACATGGAAAGAAAGGGAGGTGCAAAAAACCAAGGCAACTACAAAATGGTGTCATTACTTTTTATAGTTTGCTAAGGAAACACTAATAAGCCGTAGCTGGTAAACCATACCTGTAATTAGATGAGAGTTGAGGTAGGGTATGCTATTAATTTGCTAGCTATGTAATGCTAGCTTGTGGCTTGGGTTCCCACACCTTTCATTGGGATAGTTAAGGATGCTTGTGGTAATACTTCTTATGCATGAGCCAGGAGGAGATACTTTCTGTTTTTTTTTTGTAGTTTTGACCTGGCCTAGTCGGCGCAGTCAAAGGAATTTTCTTTCAATTAATTTTACAAGCAATACTGCTTCAACATTACAAGTAAGACCTGGGAGTTGTAAGGCATTAAGTAGTTGTTTTGGTTAATTTTTTTCTTTAAATTCAATGTAAGCAGCCTACAGCTGGGACCAAGACTTGGTGCACATATGCTGAGTAACTTGATAATATAAAAATGTTCAAGGAAATCCCAAACCCTTCAAAACCTGGGAAGTGAGGTGAAGAGAAAGTATGCATGTTTTTGGAGGGACTTCCCTTGTGCCTGTGATCAGCATGTGGTAGTGATTAGAGGGGAAGTAAAGGTGAGCTCAGGTGAACTTTGTCTATTATTCTCTTTTTCTATAACTTTCTTTCTTTTGCCCTATTGTTACCCCCCAACGGCCCTACACAAACACCCTCGGGACCCATTATGTAAAATTAGCCCGATGTTCTGAAAAAGAGTGTGTTGGATGCCCATGCTGGAGTGCTTTACCTGTGGTATTTGATCAAATCTGGCTAATTGAGGACGATCCAAAACATGGATAGGGTACAGGGCCAAACATATTTTCATCAGATGCTCTGGCAGTGGTTCTCACTCTGCTTTCTCAGTCCTCCTTGTTCTATTTGGTATATTAGCACCCTGACCTAAACTTGAGCTCTGCTCAACACAACCTTTGTGGAAATATCCAGAAGTTCATGACCCCTTGTGAACTCTTTCCTTGGTGTATCTCACTCATGTATTGTTATTTTAAGGTTGCTTCCCTTTCAGTCTCTTTATCTGCCCTTCTCCGTCCCTCTGTTTGGTTGTACATTTATTTGCTCAGTGACTGATCAGGTTCAATGGAGCGTGTAAAGGAAGTGTCATGAGCTTGAACAGAAGCCACTGTCTGCGGCACTTCAAAGCTACCAGTTACCTATACCCCCCGAGGAGACAGTAGCTCTAGGGGACCCTTGTTATTGGCTCCAGTAGTTCTACCATCATTCAGTCTTTTTTTGGTTCGACCTCTTTCTTAGATCTTTCACTGATCCAACAGATAGGACTGCTTCAAATTCTGCTTCAGAGCTTGAATCTTGCACACATGGTTGGTTTTGTTCTGCATTTCCTGCCTGTTGTTCTTCCTGTGCAGTTGAAATGCTTAGATCTGGTAACTCAGTTGTACATCCTTGCCTTTGATACGGTTCCAGGTGACTGGTTTCAAAGAAGTCACTGCACGGTTCTGAAGAATCATTTAAGGGAAGTACTCCACAGCAAGATTACTAAATCTTCTTATTATAGAGATACAGCAGCTCACTCAGGAAGAAAAATCCCCCCAGAATTCTGTCAGAGTAAGCTCCAGGCCTGACAGATGACATATCTCCCCCAAGTTAGGTTTGTGTTAATGGGAGACCCTTGCAGGTGGAGGTCTCCTCTTACACAAACACCAGCCGGTGATTGCCTCCACTTAGGACCAGTAAAAGTAATAAATGATGACCGATCGGGTCACACTGTAAATTCTGTCCAGTCAGTCTGATGGATGGCCAGGTCTAGGTGTGGTCTGAGCCAGGTCTGCTAGGTTTAATGACTGCTTCGTTTCCTCCCATGAGCTTGTGTCTGTCTGAAAATCATTCCAACGGGAAGTCACAGTGGAAATTTCTCTCCTAGGAGAAGAATTGCATTTTTATGATACATTGTGCATTTTCCCTGACTCAATCTTCGTCATCCGGTGCTCCCTGCTGTAAGGTTATAAGTTTTGCTGAGCCCTGGTTTGACTGTTTTTTCCCCAGTAGGATGGCGAAGCTAAATCAACAGGAATATTATTTAAGCTTTGGATTATGCTTGGTTACAGGTCAAATTCAACACATCAGCAATTTGTTAGAATTATTTTTTTTAGCTGCTTGTTTTAAACCAGCTTCCTCTAGTACATCAGAATTACAGTATGTTAGTCAATATTTGATGTGACTGCATCCAAAAATACATCTTCTGAATCAGGAGAAAGCTTTCAATAGCGCGTTTAGAAAAGCAAAATTAGTCACTTACAGCTGAAAATATGGAACGAGTCCTTCTTGCTCTCTGGTAAATATTTTAGTAGAAGCTTGTTGTTTGGTTAGGTGCTTCATGGGATAAGAATTACGAGTCTTGATGGTGGGTAGAGTTTTCCTTCCTGAACTACAACTCACTGCTACATTCTTGTTCTTTACCTCCAGAGGTGAAAAATAATGCTGGTACTTCTAAGAGAGAAAGCTTGTGCCTGACTGATCATCAGCTAGTGTGAGCTTACTGCACTCAACATAATTTTTCCCAGGATGCAACTGTGCTTGCGTAGGCGTGCTGTCAGCACGGTGCTGAGTCGGATGATTTCTTATGTCTTTGTCAACAAATTTGAAGTAAAGTAACGAGTAACAAGGCCTTTTAAACTTCTACAATTGTAATGGCTTTATGGAGTTTAAAAGTAATTTTATACATTACTAAATACTGCAGATGAAAGGGAGTTACAGTAATGCGTATCTTATAAAGCTTTATTCACAAATCAATTCAGGAATTTATACTTTTTATCTCTTAATTAACGCACACAAAGAAGTAGATAAAGCACCACCTCACCATCAGAGATACATTCAATACCTGAGTAAAGTAGAACCTTATAGAACACCAGGGAGCTTCAGTGTAATATATCTTGAGAAGAAGTTGCAGAACTGACAAAGAGTTCCTTCAAAAAATGTATTAAAAAAAGTCAATGTCAAAAAGTTGTGAACATTTGAATGTGATTTCTACATGGGGTAGGAGAGTTGGCCTGGATTGTGTGGAATGGTGATATTTTTCTTTTTTCATTATTAATTCTCAGAAGTGTAGCATGATCTTTGACCTCTACGTTTCTGAACAACATGAGGATTATCAGTCTTTGTGGACAAGTAAGCAACATTTGAAAAACATTTACTGAAGTGGTTTCTTAAGACCTTGAATTTCACTGTACACATACTGTAGGTTTGAGTCCCATCTTCTTAGCTGTGCACTTGATGGAGTACAGTATATTTAATAAGACCCAAGAATTTGTTGTCATCTGCCTGCCTTATGTTCAGTTCATCCAAAAATGTATGAATTCACCACTTTAGTGCACATTGATTTAATTTTTCACACACCATGCATTACCCTACTTGGATTTTGTACATATAAAGAAAGAATAAGGGGAATCCTGTTATTTATTGTCCATCTGTTATTTGTTTTGTGCGTCTCCATATGCATGTGTGGCCTCAGTATCCAGAGCATATTGGTAAATATCTGCTTTCTTGTTTGACTTGGCCGCTACACATCCTGTGGGGATTGTGCTGAATCCCTCTGCCCGTGGCTGTGTGGTAATCTTGGTTTTACATTCAAAATCTCAAACACATTGCAGAGTTCTCTGTGCTTTCATAGAGGTCCATTCAGGATGGACTTAACACTTGAGAGAGCGAGAGCTTAGTTTAAAATGATACAGCTCAGGCGTGAATATTGCTTTGTGATGTGTGAAATGGGTCAGTGCCAAAAAAAAAGTATTTTCCAAGTAGGATGGTTTTAATTAATTCTTACAAACAGACCTCTCTAAGTTTTCTGGATTTAAAATACATTGTTGCAGTCTTTCCAAAACTTTTTATGCAAGAGTGGGCAAATGGGCATTCGGGGCTGTTATTGAACTGCACTTTTACTCAACACAAAGTCAATCATTTTTGTAGCTGCAATTAAAAAAATCCCCCTCCTGCTGTAAAACCCTGGATATATTATGTTCGTTTCTGCAGGATTGTGATATAAATCCATGCTGTCTGCCGCGATTCACTACGCCACATTAAATTCGTTTAGATCAATTAAACTTCCCAGCTCACTTTACAAGCCACCAGTCTTAATGTTGCCTCCCCCCTACTCCACAAGGAGGGGAATATTCTTACAGGGTAGGAGGCATGGGGTGCTCTGCAGAATTTATTGAGCCATTGCCAGATGAACTATGGGGGTTAAGGGAATTCATGAATTAGTCATATTCAGCATTTTATTCATAGGGGAAGTTGCATAGGATTGACCCTCATATTACTTTTTCTTTTCTCAATTCTTTTTTCAGAGTGTGGACCACATGGATGGGTGCAACTGGCTTAATATTGCTCTGATAATACATAAAATGTAGGCTAAAGGTATTCAAATGTAAGATTTCTTAATGGGGGAAAAAATCAAAGCTCTGTTCGAGCACTTGCGCAGTCACGGTTGCTTAACGCCAGTATGAAGGCACATTATGTACGGGTCTCCCTCGGTTGCTGTTTACGACTGGGACTTGTCTGGATTCCTCTCTTTGTATTTTTAGTGGAGGGATGATCTGAGAGCGAACAGGTGGACTCGGGCTCTGTCACCAGTAAGCACACAGATTTGCAGCTCAGTTGTCTGTGAATGTTTAAAATGCTATCCGACTGGAATAAAGTTGTAACTTTTGTCCGTGATAGTCCTCCATTTTTACCATAGCGAATCAACTTTATAGGCGTTTGCATACTCCTGTCTCCTAACTTGATCGTCAAATGATATAATAAACTTTATAAAAAGAACGCTTGTCTTTGCGCTTTACACAAGGCTACAACGCCACATCAAAAAGTGTCAGGTTTTTATTTCTCATTCATACTTCATTTGTGTGTTTACACATTGCACCTCTGCAGTTATTTGTGTGTAATGGAAAGGTCATTCTCACTCTCTTAGATTTCACCCATAGTTATTATTCACATTTACAGACCATTAAACATTTAACAAGCTGTAAGCCAAGACTGAATATCAATTCTTCTTTATTATTCAGTACCATAGAAAATATAATGATGGCGGGCTATTGTTAATAAGGTAAATAGGACCAGGTGTGCACTCTGAACACGTCAACGTAGTCGATTTTTGGGAGCAATCTTTAAGAATTAATTGCTGTAATTTTGTCCACCATCCCAGCCCCCTGCCGCCCCCTACAGAGACGTTAAGAGTTAAAGTGCGTGCTCACATCGAGCTAAGTAAATTCACTTTATGACACTGCTGTGACATGTGCATCTGTGATTTCACACGCTTAATGTAAAATTTACAGTTGCGGTGTTGAATGTCACTTGGGGTGTGGGTAGGGCTGGGGGTAACCGGAGCCCCCAGAGAACAAAGCGGGCGTTCTGGACTGGTCCCCCCTTGCGCATGCCTCCCCGGCTGCCACCCCTCTCCGCCGCTCTTTACAGCTGTGGAGGTGTGATCCGAGCACGACGGTTGGCCTTATAACCGTTAAGCAAGCACCATGGTGCTTCTAATAGTCAGAGGCCCTAATGACCAAAACACCTGGAACTATGGGAGTGAAAATGAGCTTTTCTCAGGGAGCTGGAAGACGCTCAGTGAATGTGGGTATATAAAGGCTGGTCAGGTCCCTATCTCACACATGGTCACTGACTTATGCAAATGATCAATGAGTAACCTTGTCTTTTACCCAGCCTTGGAGGGCTCTGATGGAATGGAGCGGTCATGTAAAGAAGAGAGAGGCCCACGCTCACTTAAAGTTCAAACATGGATTAGGCACGCTCGTCCCTTGGTGTCATGTTCAATGGCAAACCGCCCCCTCAGGGAATTGATCCCCACACTAGTCTGTAGTATTGATTTAGTTCTATATAGATTAACGACCTCAATCGAACGATTATCCTGCGAGTCCTATATTGTAGAGATATAAAACAGCTTTTAACAGGTATTGTTTTCCATGTCACTCAGGTCATTTGAGATGTATCGCCATTAGAGAGATTAAATGAGTACTTACTGTATGACCAGCAAATTTCACTCTTGAGAAATACACAGGGTTTGACATGGAGTCCATTTTCACATGTGTGAGTCAACATAGAGCCTGTCTGGCATTCTGTGTAACTGGTTACTGTTACATGCAGCCTAACACACTCATTTATCATGCAGAATCCTCAAACATGCTCAGAGAATAAAAAGAATAAGAAGTCTTATTATCCAACAGTTGTTGCACTTTCTTGGTGATATGAGATCTACACAGAATAGTGACACAGCCACTGAATACAGCATCTTGGTGTCCAAAGAACATTTTCGCACATTGAATGCATACAAACATTAAAAGCCAGACTTTTAGTTTCAGTATTATCTCATCTTTGTTTTAAATATTTATTTTTAATTTTAATGTGTAAACAGATATTTTTTCAAGGATAACGCTTGAAGAATGTTAAAAACTAGAACTCATGTTTTGTTACAAGACTGGCATGATGCTTTCTAGAGCTAATCAGAAGTTCAATGTTTTTTTAAGGGACTGTGGGCTCAGGCATATCTTCAGCTGCTTATAGTGCCATGAGCTCTGCCAACAACGGCATGGTTGGTGCATTATGAGACCAAAAAAACAAAAGTGTTGGCATGTTGTTTAAGTAGCATGTTGAAGTTGTATGTGTGTGGAGCTTGTTGGCATTGTTGGTTGGCTGTTACAGCTGGATTGTTCAACAAAGGTGAGATTATATTTGACCTTTCAGCCCATGGAAGTGGAAAACCTTAAGTTGAGCGCCTTTTATCACCAGCTTTTGTATTATGCATGAATATGCTATTTTGGTTTTGTGACAGATCCCAATGAGAAATAAATCATAGGGATGCACAAAACTGGATTTTTGTTAATATCCAATATGCTAGTATAGTCAGACTCATTTTGGCTGATATCAACATTGATACAGGTACCGACCCCAACCCTGATGCCAATATTGCTGAAAATTGAAGTACATCATTAGCCTGTGAAAGCACATATCTTTGACCACACTAAAAAAGCTGATTAACACTCCTGTTCTGTTGCGGGTCAAATTGACCCTTTTTAAAGTCTATTTTAGGCAATATATGTCTTCCAAACCAGCTAAATGCAGAATAAGAATCTGGGCAGCATGTGACAGAAGAGGTGTCATGTTAATTTGTCAACATCACTTCATTAAAAAAAAAAAAATAATGAAAATGTTAAATAAAATAAAATAAAATGTATGTCATGTAAAACTATTTTATTTATATTTAGATCTTTCCAATGTACATGCAAAACAGTTTTAACATTAATTTTAATGAAAATGAGTGAGTTATTCTCATTGAACCATGATCTGTGAGAATTAAGGAACACCAAAGGACCATATATTTATTTAAATGGTTAGTAATGGAGTTAAAATTTTGATTTAAAAAAAATGTGTATTGGGATTTTTAGGGTTCTGCCACTTTTGGATAATTAAATATGCCCCGTGTCAAATTGACCCAGGAACATTATTGCTGTTCCAGAGAAACAGGAGGGTTAAGACAATTAGTCCAAGGATTTTCTGTTTACCTACGTTGTTCTTTCTGAGGAGCCGTAAACAGTTTTTCACAATGTGAACAAATTAAGTTATTCTACTCTATTCTATTCTTACTTTAGCTGGTGTCTGTTATAATTCTTAGCTGAATGACGAAAATATAAACAATTGACAGGTGTCCACTGGCGCCCATGCCTTTTTGTTCTTTTTTTGCAGACACTCTTGGTGCTGTTTGAATTTGACTTTATTATCAGATAGCTCCTTGAGATGCAGAACCTCATTTTCAAAGTTTAAGATGACGTTGCTTTGGACCAACTGCTGCTGCCAATAATCAACTTTTGGGCTTTTAACTGCCAACACCGGTACTATGTCAATAACATTATGCATCACTAATAAAAAAAAAAAAAGCACACTTAACACTTTACAAGAGACTCATCATTATCAAGACTAATGATGGACTCATATACTTTGAGAATGCTTCCCTACCTTCTTGGTATTCTTTTGAGCCTTCCACGATACACCTGGTCCTAATAGGCTATCACACATGTTCCACTACTCGCTCTTTTCCCATCTTCCACCTTAAAACAAGCTGCTGTTATTCCACCAGCCAGCTGTAAACCTGCAATAAAACTGTGGCCTGGCCCTTATGTGCAGTATGGGTAATGCCCCATATACTTTAATAGTACACTGGACCAAGCCATATATTTCTCCTCTTATGTGAAATTCAAAAAGCTTTGGTTGTTTGCAGACCAGTTTGTAATTTTACATGTACTGCATATAGGTTAATCAATACCATGTCCAGTTATGGGACAACATAGAGGATATATTCTGTAGTGTAGTTTTCACATATATCTTACACTCTTATATTTTGTCTTTTCTTTGGTGCAGTCATAAAACTGTCTGGCTGTGTCATTTTTCAGAAATAATACTCTGAAATACTCAACGCTGAAACTGTCCCAAAAAGATGCACCTTTTACTAATTAGCATATGGATTGGAGACTACAGATGTCAAACCAAAGACACACCCAGCTTTATGAAAAGGAGTTTACTTTGATCAGATTCAGAGGGACCTTCTTTTTTCAAGGCTGAATGCTTGTCTGTTACGTAACACCACTGTTTATCAGAACAATTTACAGCTTCAGTGCATGACAAGTGATGATACATTACATGAATTCTTGAAAGGCCAGGATGCATCCTTTTAACATTTAGAGCACACATGACTGATTCTGTAACCCCGCACCACACGATGTGATGCTAACCATCTCTTACAAATTTCATAACAACAAGAGAGGATAGGTCTTTCACCACCGCAACCGCTAAACACTCCTTAGAATTAGATCCAAATGTGGTAATAGACAACATGTATTTGGGAGTGCGGATGTAACCCCGGTCTGCGCCACATGATACTGACGATCAGTGCAACGTTGTGGTTGAAACAGATGTCTAAACACACAACAGTGTTGACAGGCTGAGGCCCAATGTTTACAGTTGCCAGAGGGAAGGATGCTGCTTTTTGGTTGTGAAGAAAATATGACTGGGTGTACTAATATATAGGCCCTTGCAGCAAGACTTTCATAGGGAATCTGTTGTATTGCATTATCACTGAATTGGGATTTACTTCATCTGTTAATGTGCAGTTCAATGGGGATCTTCCTGTAGATGGACCAGGCTCCTCTTATAGGTCAATTAGGTTATAAACCTCTGACTTTATTTTCTATTTCAAATGATAGTGGATACTGTTTTGCATATCAAAGGATAAATGTAAGTGAAAAGGGCAATAGAAAAAAACATATATTTTCGATGTTTTATTTCGACTTTTACCACAATAAAGCCAAGTGGTTAAGTTTCCCGCCCCATGTACAGGGGCTGTAGTCCCCAAGTTGGCAGCCAGAGTTGGCAACCTAAGGCCTCTTTCTGGCATGTGGGGTTGCCTATCCAGCTGTCATTGGGCAAAAGGCAGGGTACACTCCAGACAGTCCACCAGTCCATCACAGGACCAACACATACGAACAAACAATCCACAGACCTATCCTCTATAGGTATGAAAGTCCAAAATATAAAGAATTTAATAATTAGGGTTTCAAATATGAATTTTAAAATCACATGCACAAAATGTACCTCCTGTTAATGACAAGGCAAATGGCAAAGCGTTAACTACCAGTGAGGAGACTGACTTTTTCTTGATTAATGTATTTCTTCACATAAAATCATTGTCCCTCCTCCACTTTGACATACCTTGATAGGTCAGTTGGCTTAAGTCTGGCTTGGTGCTTGTTATTAGCCAACTGAATATTATAAAATATATATTGTTGCATAGCAAAGCTGCTTTATTCACTTCGTGAACTTAAATAGAAAATTAAATTGCTGTACTCAAAGCTTAGTTTATCTGGACCTTTTTATTGACAACTGTAACATTTAATTTTAAGGAAAGCATGAACTCCAATGTATCCACACTGCACAGTACACACAGTGGGGGCAGACCTAGTATTGTCAACTGATTCCCCAAAAAACAGCTTCATTTTTAGAATGTCTTGCTGTGGATTTTTGAAGTTGCTTCACTGATTGTTGAAAGGGTTTGTTTTTCTGCCCATTTCTTTTTCAGCTTGAAATATTAAAATTTGTAAGAAGTGTTCTTCCCCTCCTGTTTGAAGTTCTGACAGATCAGCCATCTGTTGATCTAAACACTGATTTTTTTGTCCTGCTAGTAAGAGGTCAGCCAGGTTTAATGCTTGATCATGTCACCTGTCTAGCCTTGGCTACTCTGAGGAGAGAAGTTACATGTGTAAAACGGCTGTAATGGAAACCATCCAAGAAGACTTTGTGGTCTCAGTCTGCTGAAGGAATGTTTTGGTGTTGTTGTGATTTACCAAGGCCTTCTTTTTGCAATCCTCTGGGCTCAGCACTGTTTTACTCATGCATTGAATTTTACAAATTAAAACACTACTGCATATACATCCATTTTCATATTGCAGCCCCTAATCGCTGGTTATGGACATGCAACAAGCAGGTTTGTTTCCCATAATGTTCATGATTTTGTGAATGGTTTGTGTGTGAGTTTGGTTTTTCATTATTTGATCTTTCCTGATGTCCTCTAGAGTCAGAGAGAGAGAGAGAGAGAGAGAGAGAGAGAGAGAGAGAGAGAGAGAGAGAGAGAGAGAGAGAGAGAGAGAGAGAGAGAGAGAGACAGAGAGAGAGAGAGAGAGAGAGAGAGACAGAGAGAGAGAGAGAGAGAGAGAGTGAGTAATTACTATCACAATTAGGATAAACAACATACATTTTCTATAAAGTACTCAGCTTACTTTCTTCCCTTTGTGGATTAACAAAAGTAAACAATACTACTTTAATTGCTTTGCAATGTAAGGCTTTCAGAATGACATGGTGTTTTATATCCAAGCAGAGGCAGTCTTTGGGATCAGGCAGGCCTTTTTCCCCTCAGCAACCATGATATGTTCCATTCTTTAAATATGAAGTTGAATATGACAAACATTTCAAGTAAACATAATCTTGAATTGTTTTATTTAAACTTAGTGTTATGAAAAACATAGTAATCATAAAATGTTTACAGTGTTGACCCCCAGTAATCTCTGAAATACATATTAAGTTACAGTGTGCTCCTTCTGTAATCTTCAGTGGAATTTTATGGAAAGTTCTGTTGTATTGAGAGTAACCTTCCGAACCCCAGTGACCTCCGACTGCGCTCCAGAAGGATTTTCCCTTTTTTATTGTAACAAGAAGAAGGATAACATAAACAGCAGTCATAGAGTCCTAAATCTGGTGTTGAGGCTGTGGCTTCACAGGAAATTGATGTGGAGAGAAATGGCTGAGTGGCAAACCTTCACTATTAGCTCAGTCATGTATGGCAGAGATGGGTGCAGTCAGCAAAAAATGGGGTTCTCACAGAGAATTTTAGGTTTTGCCAGACCACCCTTACCCTCAAGCTGCAACCTGTTCACACCTTGTTGTCTCCCTCCACCTTACCTCGCAGACAATCAAAATGCAGGTTTCTCCTTTTTACACTCATTTTCTTTACTTCCAGTGTAGCTTTGGCCAGGAAGGAGCTTTCACAACTCGTCTTGTGTGGCCACCCAAAAGTGAGGCTGAGTCCAAAGTTTTGCAGGAACTCTGCACAGCTAGTCCTTGGGTTTCCACAGGCTTGAGGAAATGAGACAGAGAAAGAGGAAGAAAGAGAGCGTGTGTGATACATGGAGCAACACAGACGAGCGAGTGAGAGCTGTGTGGAAGCACACCAGCGGAGAAAGAAACCTGATTTATTATCACCAAAAATCAACTGCAGATGTCAGCTCACAGATTCTCGCTCTGCCGCCAATTATAGACACTCACGCAAAGAACTGCTCAGACCCAGAACTGTTTGACTCCATCTACACACACAATGATATACACACAAATTTACACTGAATTACAGCAGACGTACATGGTCATGGACGTACACAAATTAACAGGCACATCTGAAAGGAAACGCCTTTAAAGTTGATTGAAAAAACATGAGCTCCTGGACCATTCACCCACCTGGATTATTTACCACCACTCCCCTCAAATCCATGCCAGTGACGAATAATGAAGATGTCCATAAAAAAGCATTAGTGGTGTGATGTCAGCTATAGTACTCCCCGGAAAGATTTCAACCCCCTCAAGGTATTTTCCTGCTGCATATTGTTCCACTACGCCTGTCATTATGTGCTATTTCAAGTCGTTACTGTAATCACCAAACCATCCTCTGGATTTAGCATAATCTGTCTGCAGATTTTTGGATTTCATTGTTTAGAGGAAGGAAGACGTGAACTTGATAATGGCTCACATAAATCAAGAGAACATGATTGAAATGCGATTTAATCAGGCATTGTGAAGTTTATGCACACAATCATAGAGTCAGAGAGAATTACCATGAATATTTGTTCTGATTGTTCGGATCCTGGAACTCGTCAAGCACACATCAAAACCCCGACTGAAGCACATGTGGAAGATGAAACAGAGAAAGAGACAGCAACAGGGCTTACTCTCCTTTTTTATTTCAAAAGAAAAACAAATTGGCTGTTTAATGTAAACTTCACATCACCATCAGCTTCTGATAAGAAATCTCTGTTACCCTTATTTCTCACTCACTACACCTTAAGAATTGAAGAACACAGTGTAGCCTATCAGCAAGGTAGACACAAAATATCAGTCCAAGAAATGCAGCACATTTGAATAGAAAAGCCCAAAACAGGTAACCAACACAGCCCTAAAAATATATTGAAGAAGTATAAAAAATGAACTTTATAGATCTGCTGATGGCTCCCAAATATCCAATACATTTGTGTGCATTTGGCAACAGAAGCAACATTTTGCTCCATTCATCCAGTTGAGTTAGCAAGCTTTCAACACCACATTGTAAATGTCACCAGCATCAAAATGTCTGGTGTCTGTGTGGTTGGTTGTCAAAATTTATTTTCCAACCATGGACTCAAGACCAAGTCTACAGAATTCTGACTGAGCCATTTCAGAGAAACCAATGTTTTGACTTAAAGAGTGACCCGAGTGAAATTTACGATATGATACAATAAAAAATCATGATATCTGGCCCATGATAATAATAATACCATGATACAATGATATGTGGAAATTAATTTATTGCAAAAGAAGTCCAAAGCAATACATCACAATATCTGAATAACTGAAGAACACACAATGCCCTTAAAATGCAAAGTGCAGGATTAGTGTATTTATTCACTGCACTTCGGTTTGATTTCACTGATATGAAATAATGCAGATGTTTTAAGTCTGTAAATCAAATTTGAAAAACTATAGAACAGCTGTTAAATTTGTGAAAATAATTACGCATTTTCTTTAAAGGTAACATATCACGCTTTTTTCATCAATATATATTGGTCTAAGAGGTCCCCAAAACATGTCTTTAAAGTTTATTCTCAAAAAAACACTTTGAAATCAGATTTTGGCATGCCTGAAAAACCCTCTTCTTCAGTCCTCCTCAGAACAGTCTGTTTTCTCTCTGACCACGCCCCCTCAGGAAGTGGATGTGCCTCGGCTGTCCAGCACGTTGATCTAATGTTTACATGTTGGCTGAATATACACGGCTGCTCAGAGATCACGTTACTTCAACCCTCTGAATCTGATCCAGAATCTGATCCTTCAGAGAGGCGCCTGCAGCAGGACCTTTCTGAAGGATTGGTCACAGATTTAGATTTTAGATTTTCTTGTTTTATTTATCAGTATGTCGACGTGTGTCTTGGTACACAGCTACGAACATGTAGCTATGTGGCTATGCTAACTAGCGCTAGCACTTATCCATGATAAATAAAAATCATCCACTAGATCTTCAAATCTGCAGACGTGGGGAGTAAAATCGACCTCTGCCAGAAAGGCAGCGGGACCTTTTCTGAAGGATTGGTCACAGATTCTGTGTTTCTTGTTGTTTTATTTGTCAGTATGTAGACGTGTGTCTTGCTACACAGCTACAGCCTACAACTAGCATGCCTCCCTCCTAAGCTCCTTGTTAGCACACATTTGTGCAGGTAATGAAAAACGGGGGAAGGATTCAGTATTATTTTATACAGTCTATGGGCTGAACAAGCTCCGAGCTCTGACTCCGTGACAGACCGGATATTGTTGTTACGTAACAAAAACACGGAAGTCTGAAACGGCTCGTTTCACACACATTTACAGAAAGGTGTAGAAATCAGAACAGGGGCAGAATGGATTTTTTTCATTCTCAGGGGGTTTGTAGACATGCCAGGGACACATATTTCAGGTAAAGAAGCATTAAAAAGTCCATTTTGCATGATATGTCACCTAAAAAAAAAAATTATTCAAAAAAATGCTTTTTCGTTCTTGAACAAACACAACCTGCTTGTATATGAATACATTTACATTTTATGCTTTAAGTTTAAGACATAAACTTGCTTTATGTTAATCTGAATCACCGTACCTGTAACAGCTACAGTCGTATTCCCTGGGATGTCAATAACTGCAGCTGGGTCTTTTACAGTCAGCTTCCACTCCTCCATAGCCTTCAGTAAAACGTCTACCATTTGATCAGTCTTGTGTATCACGCTAGTTTGTAGCACAAAGAGGAATGCATTTCTCACTTGTAAATAAATTGGGCAATAATTATCACATAGCACACAGTGGACCGTGAAATCTATCCATTGCAGGTGTGTGAAACTCTCTGGAGACTGGAGTGCATCCTCCACCTTTCCTCTCGCCTCAGCAGAACAAGCTGGAATAGCTTTTTCTTTCTTCTTTTTGATTTTGGCCGGCACATCTCTTAGCTTCTTCTCACGGCTGTCTGACTTTATCCGGCTGTCATCTTCTTCCCTTGCTGTTCACGTTTCTCTCAGTCATGTCATGAGCTTAAGGAGTCATGAAGAATGACACGGTGAGTCAAATTGTTGTGTTGATGTTTCGTCCCAAGAATCCTAGCTTAGTTTTATGTTATGATGTTAAAATATACTTGCCCGATAAGTCTTGTTTTCATTTGTCAGTTGCTAAAATGTTACAATGTCATTTAGCAGACGCTTTTATCCAAAGCGACGTACATACGAGAACAAGAACAACACAAGCAAAGATCTAGACAAGAGGAAACAAGATCAGTAAGAGGAACAAAGAGCTTCAAGTCAATTTGGGTGCAGGGACTGCCAAGCAGTGTAAAGGCAATGCACAAAAATAAGTAAGGAATTTTTTTTTTTTTCCCGAAATAAGGAACATCTACAATGAAGCAACCAACCAATTTAAGACCTTCCATTATCATCATCAACAATTAACATAACCACAATAATGACCAAAGTACCAAGTGCTGGGTCACTCAAGAGCTGAACACAGATTCCCAGAGTAGAGCAGGACAGTGCGAGTCAATCGTAGCTGGAAGACATGATCTGCCACTGGGAACAACAGTGGAGAACAGTCTAGCTAAGTGCATAGTGCTTCCTAAAGAGCTGGGTCTTTAGCTGTCTTTTGAAAGTAGAGAGTGACTCTGCAGATCGAATGGAGTTGGACAATTCAGTCCACCATTTAGGGACAACAGAAGAGAAGAGTCGAGCTAGTGATTTTGAGGCCTTGTGTGCTGGAAGCACTAGGCGCTTTTCAGAGGCTGAGCGTAGCGGGCGAGAAGGGCAGTAGACCTGGATGAGGGGTTCCAGGTAAACTGGAGCGGTTTTGGTGACTGCTTTGTAAGTCATGATTAGAGTTTTGTATCTGATGCGAGCTGCAACTGGAAGCCAGTGTAGTGAGATGAGTAGGGGAGTGACATGAGCTGTCTTAGGCTGGTTGAAGACCAGACGTGCTGCTGCGTTCTGGATCATTTGCAGAGGTTTAACTGTGAATACAGGGAGGCCTGCCAGTAGAGAAAATCTGTGCACATGCTTACTGTTTAGTCTTTAAGAATACATACAGACTTGATTAGTCTTTTCTAAAGAACAAGAAACAAAAAGAAAGAAAGAAAACCAAACTTTGATAATTTCAAGAGACGGCCGTCATAAAAGGCCTCCAAAAAAGTATTGGTCAAAGCCATATTATGGAAAAGACTGAATTTTTTGACTCTGCTCTCTAAGCCCGGTGTGTTGGTGTGCATCAGGGCTGTATTGTTTAGTTTCAGTATCTAGTTGTTTAGTCTCCTCAAGGCACTGTGGTTTTGATCTGCCTCATTACTGTCTTTCTCTCAGCCTGCCCCATTGGATAAGCAATGAGCACCCTCTCTGTCTGAAGACGTCTCCCTGTCCCAATCCCAAATCCAGGACCGGACAGTAAGGTTACTGACTTTGGTTTGATTCCTTGTAAAGCTTGTAAAAAGAATTAGGCAGTTTACAGCGGTATTTCCCTCAAAAGCTCAACTGAGGTCAGTTCAGATTGTAGACGCCATGTCAGAGTAGTCATGCTTGTGGTGTGAGTCAGCGCGGAAAACAAAAGACAGAATGTATACAATATGCTCTGTATATTTTTGTTGTGTTGCTGCTGCGCTTCGTTCGCAAGCTCTGGCGTCAGGGATTGAATCAGAAGAAGCAAAGATACTCAGAAAGGAAAGTATGAATGAGGGGACTACTCCATTACAGAGGTTGCTTTGAAGCATCACTAACGTTGCAAATATCTAAACTTTTAAATAGCTGGGGTACAAACCACAATTTCAGACTTTTTGAATCCAGTAAATGGTGTTAAATGAATTGGGAACCTGACCGATCTTGTGGGATATACACCACTGAAAACGTGGAAAGAATGATTCCACTGTCATTTGGTTTAAATGTTAGCACTGAAGCTAAACACAAAGCAGACAGATAATGTGCTCCCCTATGTTAGTTCCATGTTAATGCTAGCTCTTCTTATGTCATGTCATGTCATCATCAACACTCTTACCCCAGACAACTTAATAAAACATCCTAAATCAAAACAGTCCTTTAACAGTTTTAGCTGGTTATAAAACAGAATGAATGAATGCTGTTGCATGAATGAATGACTTAAGCTACATGATCTATGAAAGTTAAACCAGCCCTCTGGTGTTTGCATGAGGTTAAAAAAAATAGATTTCTTGCGTTCGTCCCACTAAAACTGAGTTTTAAAATACATGTCAACATGTTAGTCTGACTGAAATTGCACTAATCAAATGTCTTGGAGTCGGACTAACATACCTAGATGATGTAGTTAGGGATTTTCTCTTCCATGTTTAGACCTCAATTAGACCCAAACTGGCAGGGGCATTCTGCCTATATGCTCCACAGTGCCCCTACCAGGCCTTGTCCCAGAAGTCAAGGAACATAAATATGCAGGCTGCTCTTTTTAAACCATTGCTGCAAAAGTAAGGAACCATCGGTATCTCATTCATACAGTCACACCATTCAAACAATGTTGAACAACAGCAGTAGCAATTAGGGTTAAGTGTCTTGCCCAAGGACACTTTGGCAGGTGGCTAGGATCAAACTGCCATCCTGATTGAGAGACCACTGACTCTACCCACTGAGCCACAGCCACCCAAAGACCCACAATAGTTTTGTTTTGTTCTCTGTTCCTATCCTGTGGTAGTTCAATACAAACTTTAACAGTCCTGACTCATGTGCTATATTAGATCCAGATTTTCTATTTAAGGGCAACGACCAAGAAGCATTTTTCAGTTTGAATAATTTTAATAAAGGGAGATACTGATATCTCTTTGTTTTCCAAACATGTATCCTGTGTTAATCTTTCCATCGTGTGTCCTTAATTTGTTATGAGAATAACTTAGTTACTGCGTGTGGTGTTAAAAATTCACACATTCAGTCAATTTAAGCTGACTTTAACTTCACAGATCTCTTTTTACTTGTATGGCATCTTACTTACACTAAAATATAGAGGTGTCTTCACCTCTACCTCTTAGGATTTCCATAGTCGAATCTGATTTGTCAGATTTTGCCTTTAGTCAACTAATAGTCTAATCAGGGTTATTTTCTAGAGCACTGCTAACGGGGATCCCCACAAATAAACCATTCTCATTTGCAATTTTTTTCCACTTCAAAGGAAAGTTTTTTTTTAATTCGCCTTACCCGTTTTAAATGATACGCCATGTTGGTTGTTGTCGAGTGATATGTAAGAAGTTGCTGACATAACTTTCTTGGGGTCATATTTATCCTTTTCAAAATACTCCCACACTTTGGATGTTTTTTTAGTAGCCATCATGAGCCAATACACGGTAGATGCTGACGGTCCTGTAGTGCTCAGCTCCGCTCATTTGATTACGCAACTGCAGTGGGTGATTTATTAATGCTTGGTAAAAAAGAGGCCTATTGGTTAAATGCATACATCATCTT
This sequence comes from Notolabrus celidotus, assembly GCF_009762535.1. NCBI lineage: Eukaryota > Metazoa > Chordata > Actinopteri > Labriformes > Labridae > Notolabrus > Notolabrus celidotus. The sequence continues at coordinate 14,637,159 of NC_048282.1, read as the reverse complement.
CAATTTTTTATTAACAGAAATTAGGCTGATTTTGTTTCACAATAGGCTATATATAACAAAAACAAAGACATGCTATGTAACAACTAATACTTAGCAGCCTTGGGCAACCCCATGTATACAGAATGGTACGATCTTGGTTACATAACAACATTCGACTATGATGTTCATAGTCGAATCAGAGTCCTCTGAATCAAATAGTCGAATCCTCGACTATTCCAGGTCACCCCTACTAGAATAATGCACATCCAGCATTAAATATGTATTTTCTCACTGGTAGTACATCAATGATTAAGTTTTTCCTCATTCACCTTTGCTGTCTACACAAAAGGTTCAGGAATGTTTGTCATGCCTCAGCAGGAATCTTGTATTAGCATCCATCATATGGACTGTTTGCTTTCTTAAAGTCCTGCTTATGGAAGCCTGTTCATTTGAAATAGAATACAGTAGTAATACTTACCTTAATCTTCCACCTTAGCACACACTTTCCCTTCCCCCTCTTTCATTTTACTTTAGGTTCCCTCTGAAGTATATCTCCTGACTCATCTAGACCTGAAGCTATGCCCTCACACATGTAAATTAAAGAAATGTGGAACACTTGTGATCAAATTTTCCTGTATTATTCAGTTAGTCCTCCCTTGATCGACAGACGATGAGAACAAGAAACAGAGTTTTTAACAGCAGCTAAAGATGGAAACATGCACACGCATAAAAACGTCATGTTATTAGCTTCATTTTATGGTTTTAAAAATTACAAACACATCATTAAGAGCTGCTGCAGCCAAATGTAATTTGAGATATTAATGTTATTAACGAGCAGTTCATTTCTGTCACAGGTGAATGACCTTCAGATAAATATTATGTTCAGTGTGATGATAAATGAAGTGTAATGATGACACAGTATTAGCAGGGCCAGCCCAATCAGAGCTTAATGTGTTGGTTTACACTAACTTAACGATCTGTGAACTACATAACAATGAAGTAAAGTCTAATTAGTATGTTTATGAGAGCACTTTTTCTTTGATAGACGACCATACAGTACATACATACATTCAGTGCCGCTAGCTAGCAAGCTTAGCTTAAATGTAAACACCTCAGCGTCCAGCCCTCACAGTGACGGATCAAGTTGTAACAACATTTACAGTATTAAGAGGATAGTGGGGGTCAACAATGAATTTGGTGTGTGTGTTTGTGTGTCTCTCTCTCTGTGTGAGTGTTTGATAGGGGTCAGTTGATATACTACCCAGGCAGTTTTTCTGCTGAGCAGGGTGCTTTGGAAATGAGGTTAAGTCTTTTTTTTCTCATTTTCTTTCCTTGTAGGAGGAAACCAGTCCATGAATAAATGCTGGCTATTTTTCTCTGTCACTCTTCTAGGGTGCCAGGCTTAAACTGTTCAATGTATAGACACACACACTCACTTTCAGTCCCCAGTAGTGTCTCCATAAAGTCTTTATTTTCCTGTGGGGTGTCATTGCAGGCAGAATTAATAATTACTAAAAATGAGTTAGAGGCCAAAATAATATAGTGAGATGAAGTTGATCAGGTTTGATGATTGTCACTGTGATGGTATTCAAGGTTTCTGCTGTAACCTCTCTCTCCCATCAACACACTCTCCTTGAGTCACTCCAGTCCAGTCGAAGAATTGACTCCCCATAACTTCAGAGATAAGGCCAGTGTTTTGACCAGACTTAAGTGCATTGCCATGCTTGAAAAGAATGTTTTCATATTTTGATAACATGAGACCTCGAATAAGACCTCTTGTTTGTGTTACAAAATTGTGTCTGTATATGGTAAAATTAGTCTGGGAAGGCCTTTTATGTCTAAGAAGATATGACCCACAGGAAAATCCCAGTCTTCTATACACTAGAATACTTTGACAAAGTCACTAACTGCAATACTACAGCTAGATTCATAGCCACATTTTGAACAGCAGTTAGCTATCTAGCTAGATAGCTATAGCATCCCAGATTTCAAGGGCCACAGCGATTTCTGTCAACTTTTCTCTTTCTCCACTCTCTGTTGTGGCATAAATGGGAGAACATATTAAAGAGGCATTCTTGCTCTTACCAGTTTCTCCTCCTTTTCCAAAGTGCAGCGGTACATTCTTTGGCCTCCCCGTCATGTTAGTTTTGCTAGTTTGCAGCTTGCTGATTGGTGCTTGCAATACAGCTTGTTTGTTGTTGACCAAGTTCAGGTCACTGAACAACATGATTTACATAAGACAAGACCAAAGATTATTTTATTTAATGACGTTTGAAATGTGATCTGATGTAAAAAGCACAAAAACACTTAAGCTGCATTTAGAGCCCAAGCTAATTTGTGATGCCCAACCCTGGATGGGCTCTTAAACTACATAAACTGGACTACAAAACAAACTCAACAATAAAACAGATCTTAACTTATTAAACATGTTAGATTTTCTCATAATGCCAAGATGAGAAGAAAATGCCATAGAACTATTCAGATTGTTTTTTATCGTAACTTTACACCAAATGACCATGATCATGTGAGAGCACACCAACTTTAGCAAGAAACTCACAATTTTCATCTGACTCTGAAGACTTTTCAGTGACTTTGAAAATCGATTGAAATGACGTGTGTTGTATGGCCAGCACTGAAATACAGAATTGATACTTTGTTGAAGCTAAGAAACTTTTTCTGGAGATATTCAAAAAAAGTTATCAATATTTTTCTATACTTTTTACAAATTAAAATGTTTTAAATTTCAAAGTGGACTAATGTTAAGCTGGCAGTGTCTTAAATGGGTTTAAACATATTTCATCTGTGATTATTTATTATTGTGCAAAGCTGTACAAAAGAGCTAATGCTTTGAAACAGGTGGTAAGTAATGGGGATATGAAATGCAGCCTATTAAAATTGTGCCTCAGATGTGTTGCTTACTTTCAGACATTTTCAAACACATTTATCTATACATACAAGTATTTGCAGATAACCTCCTCCTGCCGTCTTTTCTTATGCCTAAATAATTGTGTTAAACCTTAACAAAACATACAACACAGTACAAACTGCATTATGTTCCTTCAGACCATTTTCAGCATGGGTGCCAAAGTGTTGCAAACAGTTAACAGTGCTTAGTCACAAATGAGAGAACATGAATGTTCTGCATCAGATTTCAGTTCAGACCCCCCTAATTAGTTTAACATTAGCAACCACAATCAAACATATGCTCCTCTGAAGTCGGGGAAGTCGTAAACCTCAGTATTTACTTTGTGAACCCCTGTTTGCACCATTAAAACAGCTAATAGGTAATAATGCTGCTCCCCTTATTGATAGCAAGTGCATTTTGTGTTTCAAGGCTGCGGGTGGGTAGAGTTTGTTTCAATTCAACTTTGAGAGAGTCATTTATAGGGACCATTAAGGTTAATTTCAAGGCCGACTATGTTCTTTTTGGACAGAAAAGGCAGACATATTTACCTTAAATGGGCTGTGTCGCCTATATTGAAGATAAAAGGCTTACTGGGGCACTTTAATGATCAAGGAAATAACTTAAACTCACCTCTGCATGATCTGACGTTTTCACCATGCTCAGCATATCTATCATTTCAGAGACAAAAGCCTCCCTCTTAGCCTCGTCCAATCTTACACCCTGACACCTACTGAAATCACATCCAGTATCACCATCTAATAGCACAAGAGTGACTTACCCCCTCAGTTGTTTTATGACTGGCATTTTTTACGAGACCACAGTGGCCCTTCCAGCCTGAAAGGTCAGATGGCTCGAAAGCAGTGGTCAGAATGAATGGCTCATTTCCTAGCCGTGGCCTGATGGAGAGGATACAGTTCCTCTAGCCTTTCCTCTGACTGTCAGTGACGAGACACATAGACAGAGCGAATCTTAAAGAGCGTGTCAGACCAATGTCTGCTCGCCCTGCTTCATGTTCTCAACACCACATGTGTCATTATGGCTCGTTTAAGTGCGACAGATCTCGATGGAAGAAAGAGTAACAGATCACTCAAAGGGATCTGTTCCACTGTAACTGGAAAAGGTAGCGAGTAGTTAGCCACCCCCAGAAGATGTGGTTGATTTCATTTTATATGGAGTGAAACAATGAGTCAGGATGGGCTACTGCTGAGCTTTCGATGTGAAAGGCAGCCGTCCCATCTGGAGGTGACTGAGTGGGATTTGTATCAGCCCGGCACTGGATATCCTCGCTGTCGTCTTTTATACGTTCATGAGGAGAAGGAGGCGATGGAGGAGGTGGAGTGCAGAGGAAGGGGGTTAGGGGACGGCTCTGAAAACCAAAAAGGAATTCTGGCTTTTGCCTTGTGCGTTTTATGGGAACTCAGAGCAAACGTCATTGGACAGCCCACTCACAGATCAGGCCCCCACGGCTATAGGATATCTCTGGTTTCCATCATGAGGAAAGACGTGTGCATGAACATGCACGAGCATGTATAAAAGGACAATTATACACACGTGCCAACAAATCCTTGCAAATGCACACACAGACTTCAGCTTTAAACAAAAGTATATCTGAACTGTTACCAGCACACTGGCTTCTACAAAATATGTATCAACCTTATATTAAACACAATCCTTTCTTTCCCAGACACGCATGGACACACACATACACACTCTGCAGCGCAGGTCTGGGAGCAATCAAATAGCTGCACTACACAGCCCGTCTGAATCCTGTTTTCCTGTGAGTCTGCACCCATGTACCAGCGGTTCCTCCCCACTGCTCCAATAAAACCTCACTAATGATCCCCCTCGCCCCCCTCGCCCACACCCTGGCTCTGGCACCCAGCCTGTAGATGCACGAACCGAGGGGCACTTTACGAGTTAAGCGGCCGTCCTTACTCGTGATGTCATCCCCAGCTCTCACTTAATCCTGCCAATCCCCCGAGAGCTGCCAGCCAGACACACCAGAAGAACACAGCCGCTATTTCTCCCTCCTTTCCACACCAGATCTCCGTCCCTACTCTTCTATTTGTTTGTTTGTTTCTATTGCAGGCTGTAAAGAGCGTGCCCTGTGCACGACACACGCTCTCCGAGTTGGTGGGTGGATATTTTTATAAAGGGCTTTTCCCAAAATATACCGCTTGTCCAATTACTGACACATTAACTGCTTCTCATCTGACGCACTGAGCAGCGATCGGACACTGACTCACTGTTTTCAGAATGACTCCATTCAAGCAGCATAGAGGGATTATAGGTTTCTTTCTGCCCTCAGCACGGCTACCTCCATCCAAAGAGGAAGTAGTCTGACATGCTCTCACACTCTGTAAATCTACCACCTCATGTTTTTGCCCGGAAAAGGAAAAAAGAATACATGCTCTACCATAGATGTTCATCTTTATTTAAGTCGGCCACAGTATTTATATTAAAAGAAATGTACAGAAATTGTAAAAGGTTCCATGTGCTGTAAAGTAATGAACCTCAGACATTGTAATGTCATGCTCTCTGCAGCTTAAAAAAAAGCTATGAACTTATACACAACTTCTCTAAGGCTCAGCCTTGTTTTATTAGTTGTCAAGCTTTGCAAAAATCTATAAAAAAATAATTGATATTCATATAGTTTTGACACTGAATGCAAAAATATAAAAGATTTGTTTTAAACGATGAAAGCACTGGGGTTGTTGCTTCAGTCCATGAGAAGTAATTGTGTAAATATTTGTTCCAGATTCAGGTCACAGGGTGATGTATGGCCCCTGTCACCTAATCAGCTCTGGGAAATGAGCACACATGGACAGGCATGCATTTAAGCACATACAAGTTGTTGTAACCTTTTAATAAATGTATACCAAGTTACCTGTATCTGTTTTTAAAAATAGTAAACTATCTATAGATTGTAGCAACATCATAAAGCCATCTTGCTGCTTTTGTGATTCATCTTCAATGAAAAGTAAATTAGTGAAAATTCACCTCAGTGAAGAATGGCTTAACCTAGCCTGCCAGTCTGTTCTCTCACACACAGGCTCTCTCTCTCTCTCTCTCTCTCTCTCTCTCTCTCTCTCTCTCTCTCTCTCTCTCTCTCTCTCTCTCTCTCTCTCTCTCTCTCACACACACACAGCATACAAAATCCAACATAGGTAGCTAATTATGGGGGAAATGACCCTTTACTCATTTGAAAGGTATCCAGACAAGCTCTTACAACACCTACTCAATTAGCTGCCATTTGTCCCCTTGAAATGAATGACTCGCTCTCTCCTCAGTCACCCAAAACATGAACACACTTCACTCTTTGATCTGCTGCTCAGTTAGATCAGATCTTCCACTAGTGAAGTACCAAAACACTTAGCAGTCAGTAGTGCAGTGTAGTGGGAAAAGAGTGAACATGTTCAGTGAATGGCTTACTGTAAAAACCAGGATATGATATAAATAAACTATTGGTATAGCTTATAATTTTAAGAGTGTAATTTATTATAATATGGCTGAATTGGAATGCTTTGCCTCATTACAGAATCACTAAATCAATGCCTGTGTAAAGTAGGTATTTCATTTGCAAAAAGTAAGATTTTTTTTTTAACAAAATATTTTTTATAGATATATTAACAACCCTGTCTATAGTCCATGTGAAGGAAATGTTGAGGTTTGTTTCTAAAGTGATTGAATATGTTAGAAAGTAGTTGTTAAAAACATGAAAAGTATGTGAATATTTAATTAAAGAAATTTGAAGTTATACAGTTCATGGTTTTTTGGGCACGGTTGAAAGGGAGGCTTAATTACGCATCCAGCCTCCTTAGCATAACCCCACCCCTTATAGTGTAATGGCATACAAAGCAAAGCTTGCATTAGCCCCTGTGGTTTGCTTGCTCTGTCTTGGGTTGTTACACCTACTACAGGCAGTGCATCTTTGCTAGAGGTTACAGTTTGCTATTAAAGTAACAGATAATAGATGACAATAATTTATTGAATTATAAAGCTTTATGACACAGTAGAATGTCATTACCACATACATTTTGTAACGTGTTATTTAGCCTGTTTAGCTAGGTCAGGCTATGTTTTTGCTAATTTAGCATCAGCCATATCTTTTGCTTTGAAAGTGTAGAAGGTTTGACAGCTATCCTATACCACTCACACCAACACCTGCAAGGCAAGATGCCCAGAGAAAAACTTTAATGTATTAAGGTTTATTTTTCTGTGATGTTCTGAAGTGTATCTGAAAGAGAGCACAGACAGGGAAACAATGATACATATTAAACAATAAAGATGTGGAAAAACACTCTTCGCTATCAACTGAAAATCAGTCCATAGTCAATGGGCCCTTCATCCATCTTTCAGACCTTACAGTGGAGATGATTGACACTCGAAAGGTGGGCGTGGCCTTCATGCACTTAGCCCCCAGCATCCTAGAGCAGAGATTATTGCTCATTTTTTCTGGAATTGAAACCCAATTTTATATATTTTGCTTTTTTTTTTAAATCATTGTATTTTGGCGGGTTTGTTAATAACATATTTTTCTGTGATGTGAGAACCTCAGGACACACATTTTTCTCCACTTAAACTGACTTTAAGATTTAAATGTTCCCATAATCTGAATTTGATAAATACTGCTTTGAACATTTGGTGCTAAGAAAAGCAGAAAACAGTTTCTGATCTAGATTGAGAGACAACTAGCAGCTTCTCAGTCTGAAGAGGTTGGTAGCATGTTTCCATATATATATATCAATGCAAATTCCTCATTTTTTTCAAATCTGAAAATAAAAAACTGATGATAAATATGAATTCTCACAATGTAGAACTTAACCAATAGTCTTCAAAAGTGTGAAATTCATGCTTCCTAACACTCCCTAACAGTAATACGGTTGCAGATAATATAGCAAAGTATACTGAAATTATGTTTTATTACAGTTGTGTCCACGGTTCTCTCCTTTGTGCAATCTGTGAACACATTCAGCCCTGAGAGGTTGTTCAGGCTACAGTGGACAGGTGACTCCTCGTCCTACCTCTTAAAAAAAAAAAAAACACAGGTTATAAAAAAAAAAAAAAAAATTCTCAGCTAAAGAATCCTCCCATGAATGGAGGGAGGGAGGGTAGGGGAAGTGAGAGAGTCCATTAAAAAGAATGACGGCCACGAAAAAAAGAGGAAAAAATCCCCACGGCAGCACACAATGCCATAGCTGGGGTTAAGTGCTAGGATTTCAGTCGATGGGGGATTTGGGGGTCCCTACGTTTTTAAGCCTCTGTCCCCAAACCTCGCCTTCATCCCACCTCCCTCCTCAATACATTCTCTCTTTCTTTCACCCTCTCACTCTCGCACACACATGTACATTGCTTCCCGAATCTACCATCTCCACCCCTCCTCCCCCAAGTCCCAGTCATCTGCCATAATCAGAACGATGATATACGGGCCCCATTAAAAGAGAGGGGCTGCTGACATGCAGGACAATAGCCCCTCACAGCGTGTCCAGGAAGCCTGCCCATCCAGGTGCACTCTCCCTTACAGCCAGAGGCCTGCCGCTCTCTCTCTTTCTGGTCCCCCCCCCCCACACTCTTTTTTTCCTCCCCAATCCTCCAAACGCAGTGTGAGCCCATTGAGAGGGAAGGTAGAAACAGGAGAGGAGTAAATGGTGAGTGGAGGAGTTGTGTGGGGGGCAAGGAGGGATTTGTGGGACTGAGATCCGAGAGAGAGAGAAAGAGGAGGGTAGCTGTGGGGACTGAGGGGTGAGGAGAGTGAGGCAGAGCTCAGGCGTGTTGAAAAGACAGGACATTTGAGCAGTCAGCGATGGGGGGAATCACTGAGCTTGAAACAATGGTGATAATAAAAGTCTCCCCTTTCGCCCCCGTGTGCCTCTCTGCTTCTTTCCTTTTCTCTCTTTCTGCTCTCCCTTTCTATCCACCTGACCTACCGCAGCGCATCACAGAGCACAGAGGAAAGCCCAAGGGGGAGAGGGGAAGAGAAGCAAGCGATGGCTGATGGGACGGGATCTGTGGCAACAGGAGGGAAGAGTGTGTCACTGGTGGCCAATCAGCACATCCTTACTGACAGCCATGGCACTGTCCATCAGCAGGTAATTTAGACCAGTGGTGGGGTCTGCACTCCCCCAACACAGACACACACATGTATGTGCGTATGAACCAGCCAAGCCATCTCAGCTGTTTGGTATTTTGTTTTGTTAATCCATGAGCTGTAGTCATTGATGGTGCTGTGTTATACTTTTTATTACAGACAGACAGACAGACAGACAGACAGACAGACAGACAGACAGACAGACAGACAGGCAGACAGGCAGACAGACAGACAGTCAGACAGACAGACAGGCAGGCAGACAGACAGACAGGCAGACAGGCAGACAGGCAGACAGACAGACAGACAGACAGATAGACAAATAGATAGATAGATAGATAGATAGATAGATAGATAGATAGATAGATAGATAGATAGATAGATTATATTTTAAAGCCAAATTCAAGATATACATGGCTGCAATGTTACTCGTGAATTTTTGTACTTCGTACTTTTGCACGCTTCATTCGTGCAAAAATGTAAATGTGTCTGGTGAATGAAGGCTTTACGCAACTGAATATGTTCTACTCATTGCAAAAACATACAGCAAAGGATCAACCCGGTCTCATTTGTTGGTTACTGGATTTTTTAACTGTTAGACCGCAACAGGTCAGGGTCAATGGAGTTTTATCAGATGTTCTTTTATCATCTACCGGTTCACCTCAGGGTTGTGTTTTATCTCCGCTTTTATTTGTTTTATATACAAATAACTGTCAGAGCAAACATGCAGGACACCACCTTATCAAGTTTGCTGGTGATTCTGTTATTGTCTCCCTGCTCGACAAGAACAGCCCGGACCATGGCCATGTTGTGGCAGAATTTCTACAGTGGTGTAAAAACAATTTTCTGATGATCAACTCCAGAAAGACAAAAGAGCTTGTCATAGATTTTAAGAAGACCCCCACTGCCTTCTCCCTTTTTTTATTGTTAATCAAGTACTGGAGATTGTGAACTGGCACAAATATCTCAGCACTTTTAATCAATAATAAACTTACATTTGAGCATCAGGTTGATGCAGTTTGCAAAAAGGCTCATCAAAGAATATATTTTTATTGTAAGATCAGGGGTTTTAATGTCAACAAGACTTTTATGCAGATGTTTTATTCCTGTTTTATTGAATCTCTTTTAACTTTACAAATAAAAAGAGACTTCAGGCAATTGTAAAGAAATGCAGCAGGGTTGCAGGCACATCCCTTCCTGACATATCAAGCCTTTATCGAGCCAGGACCCTTAGCAAAGCCTGGTCCATCGTGACTGACCCATGCCGTCCTCTTTCTTTTTTTTTTCAAGTTATATTTTTTGGGGCATTTTTGCCTTTATGGATAGGAGAGCTGAAGAGAGACAGGAAATGTGGGGAGTAGAGAGTGGGGGAGGACATGCAGCAAATGGTCGAGGCTGGAATCGAACCTGCAACCTCTGCAACGAGGACTATAACCTCTGTTTGCTGGGTGCTTAGGCCGCTAGGCCACCAGTGCCCCGTGCCGTCTTCTCTTTAGTGAGTTTTGCCGGTTTCCCAGGCCGCAGATACACACTGCCAAAAAGCAGGACACATAGGAAGAGAAACTCTTTTATCCCAGTAGCAACTGGCCTGCTTAATGATGCAACATAACACTATTGTTTTTATGTTGTCACTGTTTTAAATATTTTAATATTGTGGTGTAACTTGTTGTACTATTTTGTTTATCTGTCACCGCTGACTGAAAAACAAATTGCCCCCCGGGATTATAAAGAAACCTTGAACTTGAAGGATGCTCAAAAAGTGCTGTAAAATCCAGAATATACCTGTTTGTGAGACGCTTTCTTTTTCCGAGGGCTCAGCAAAGTGCAGTTTCTGTGCAGCTGTGTAGCTCTTTTTTAGTACCATCCGTTTTCACCATCCTGCTAGCTCCCAGTACGGTAGTTGAGCTCAGCCTACGGTGGCAGGAGAAAGCCATGCTCCGACATTTTGTTTAAGATAATAGTTACCTCACATTGATAGTGAGGTAAGTAATACTGAAGGGAAGAGGTAAGTGACTTTTATCCTGCAGCTAGTATTTTACAATGCTACTTTTGTATTAATTGAGTGCAAAGCTAGCATGTATTTGTTATGTAGAGGCAAAAAGAGTTGCATTAGCCTAACTTTAAAATATTGTTGCAGTCGTGCAGAAACCTTGTATCTCCATATTTTATTGTTCAGATTTTTTTTTATTACTCAGTGCTATTGATCTCTTTTTATGCGTGTTAGTAGGCATTCTAAAATCAAACAGATGTAAAATATTTTAGAAAGCTTGTGGTTGAATCTCATGCATGCTGGAAGGTAGTGGTTTTCAGATACAAGGTTTCTGCCTGACAGTGAAGATATGTAAATTATTGCAAGATTTTCAGGAGTCTAAAAATAAATTATTTTTAGTTCAGTTACATAAGCTGCAAAAAAGTATATATATTATATATTTTTTAATATTTCGATCACCAACTCATCAAATGTATGATAATCCTGTACTGCAATTTACATGTTTAATTGTATAAATTATATTTCACAACACTGTAACCTCTGTTCACTGTCTGTCTTACCAGTCTAAAGTGAACCACGAGGTTTCCTCTGTTCCCACTCCCCACTGAAGCTTGTGGCCAAGACCCCGTCAACAATACCAATAAGGGACACCACTAGACTCCCAAGAGGCCTCCAAGGTCCACTGCTCAAATCCTTCTCTGCACCAACCAGTCTGTTAATAGACACCAACTATCTGCCCCCCGGCTCTCTGTGTGGTCCCCCTTCAAGGTTTAACAAAGAGAAAGAGGAAACGATACAGAGATGACATCTCTGGGTGAGAGGCTCTGCCTTTTTCTACCACCACCTATCCTGTGTATCGGTGGCAGAGACTTGGAGGTTCAATAGAGATAAGAAAATAGCTTCTTTCCTGTCTGGTACTTTCTTCTTTTGTGACTAGAAGACTGCAAAAATGCAGATGTAACACACTCCACTGAGTCTCATGATGAAGCTTTCTCACTCTCTTTTTACTTTTGCTTTAATCATCCAGTGTATTGTTTCCCAGAATTGATCACCTGAGTAGGTTTCACCATCCTCTGACTCAAAGTCAACTACAGGTCAGCATTGTTTCACTCATTTCAGTTCCACCAGCTGTTTTCCAGGACATCTCTTTCACATCCAATTTGTGGTTTGTCTTTTCTCCCTTACACAAGCTGCACTCTCTCACCTTCCTACAGTCACATCCAAGTCTTGAGAGGGAAATGAAAGCTGGTTGGTGAGATGCAGTCAACAAGGTGGTAGGAATTTTAATGACTGGCTTTCTGCTGCCTTTTCCTCTCCTGCCGTTTTGGCACTTTAATAATGATCCGACAGGCTTTGCTGTTTGGCACCCACTGGCCTTCTTGCTAAAAAAAGTGGTGGACCAAAAAAAAGAGAGACGAGCCCAACTCACCCCCAACACTCTGATAGAAGAGAAAGTGTGTTTGAATCAAAAACGTCATAACAGCTTGAATATAGAAGATATTTACCTACTTAAATAATGTTTGAAATTACTTTTTGTCCTTTTTCTTTTTAGTGAGTCTTGCAGACATGATGTTCACCCATAACTCACAGGAAATGCATGTTACTGGGAGTCATCCTTCTTGTGGCAGACATAACTTGAGTCTAGCGAGCAGAGAGCATTTGTCACAACCAATCAGAAGTGCCGGCACAGTTTGTTATTGGAGCTCTGATTTTGGACCTGGGGTGCTCACACACTCAGCGGTAGGTAAGATCTGACACAGTCCTGGTTTGTGTGTGTCTCAGTGCAAGTGTATGGCACACTCTGTTCCTATCAGACCTCTCTCTTCTTCTGGTGAAGCAGAACAGATCCTCTGGATAAGCTCACCCAGTGGCAGATGCTCCCCCAACCCCAACACCATCACCACCATTCATATACATATACACACATGCACATTTTGTTCCTATGCCGCTTTTTCTTGCCTTTCTTCCCACCTTCATGTCTGTGTTGATCTAATGCTCACGCTATAATGGAACAAAGACAAGTGTGATTGCCTTTTTTGTTCTCTGATTGCTTTTCAGTTTGTATATTGTGGATGAAGGTCCTGAGGTTCTCAGTGCAGCTAGGCAGCCAGGCAGCACTGAGCTGCAGGGATCAGACAGTAGCTGAATGTGGATGCGAGGAAACGGATCAGTCTGCCTGGCTAAAAGCGCAACAGTATTTGCAATGGAGAATGATTACGGTTGCCTTTGCTCAAACACAAGACTCACAGTCTTGTGGTCATGTGCACTCAGATTCCTGCATGTATTCTAAATGCAGTGACTGATTTTCTTTTGTTTGCATTTGAGAGAGTATTTTTTATTTAATTTTCTCAAATGTGGGAACAAATGTCTGTAAAAGTAGACTCTTGATAAACCGCAGTGATGTTAAATGATACAGCTCAGCTCAGCCTGCTTTCCAAAGGGAACTGAGGATATTCTGTAAACAGAGTTCCCAGGATGGGAACCCTGGCAAAGTCTGACTCCCAGTGGTAATTTACCTAGCAAATTTTCTTATTGCATTTTTTTCTATGAGGCAATAGTCAACAATGTAGTATGTTTTTCAATACGACTAAAAAAATGTCATTGGTCAAATGTATAATCACTACATATCATTAAAGATTAGCCACAATCTGAACAATCAGGAGTTCACTGCAGCAGGCCACCAGAAACCAGAAATCTATTTAAATTTAAGCACCACAAAGACGTCAGCTGGTGTTAACCATGGTCACTTCATTTCCCCCTCTCTGGCGCTGGAAAATTGACTGAAGCTGAACTGTTAGATGACATCACACATGGGGACAACGCGAACAAGAAGTTATTGTAAATCACTCTCTGAAATCACAACACAGTGATTTGGTGACTGATGGTGCGAACAAAGTGGAGCACATGATTGAATGATGTAGCTCAGTTTTACTTTGCAGTAACCTTTATTTAAGCAGAACTTCACACAGCAATGGAATCCAGATGGTTACACTGACCATTTCATTTTGAAGAGAAACCATGTTCTAGTTGAGGGATCCTAGGAGTATGCCCTATTCTTTAGTTTCAGGGACAGGAACAAACACACACACATACACACACAGACCAACCCTCAGGACTGGGAAAGTTGAGCAGTGCCACCATGACCCCAGGCCTACAGGTGCCTGTAAGCTCTGTCTTCCACACACTGAAGTCACAGCAGCTGACAGGCTATAAGTGTCCCACAGTAGCCTTGTTCCAACTGACAACTTCAAAGGTTACACTGCATGGGTCACAACAAAACATTATTTTCAGCATGTGTGTGACGTGTCAGTGGGGGAAAAAAAATCCCCAAAATAGAGTGGCAAGTTGTCCAGTTTTACCAGATGGCAAATGTCACTGTGTGACATATATGAGCTTATGAAAATGGCAAGCGAGGACAGGGTGGATTGCGAATCCAATCGTATGTCACACTTTATTAGCACAACCCAAAGGACTGAATCTTTCCTCTCTCGCTTTGTGACACATTTGGTCCACAGATGAGCTGCATTGTAAAACAAGCCATTGGATGTTAACAGAAACCACACTGGCGAATAAAATCCCTGCAATGATGTGCAATCAGCATTAGTGTGCAGGCAAACACTTGCATGCTGGCGTGCAACTGAGCGAGTGTCACTCTGTTGCTCCACCTTCCGCTACCTCATCTGAACAGACATCACTTCAGATTCACCCTGGAGCTACGCGCTGCACTCGGACATGTCGGTTTATTTATTTATTTTTCTTTAGAAATGAGAGGAGAAGGCCCAAGTGGTAACAATTTGAAGTCAATAAACTCTTCTCCTCTAAAGAGCCCTGGCTTCAAAAGAGAAGTGTGGGTGTTCTGCATGGCGGTAATGGAATTGTTAAGCACGCTCAGGGAATTGGCAGCCGGCTCCCTTCGGAAAAGAGCAGGAGAGGAGAATGACAACCAGTGAAAATCCAGTCTCTCTCTCTCTCTCTCTCTCTCTCTCTCTCTCTCTCTCTCTCTCTCTCTCTCTCTCTCTCGATTAGTTGCAGCAAGAAAGAAGGCACACAAACAGGGATGAAAATATGAAACATTTGTTTAATATAGGTGTAACCATTTTCATGATACACACTTTCAGGCATTGTTTAAACATATTTAATGTACATAAATTGAAACAGAAAGTTCACCTTTCATATATTTTTTGACGTAAACATACTTTCATACTCTGCACAGTATACTCTGTGCTCTAATTTGCCTCATAAAGGAGGTCAAATTCAATAAAGAGAGAGAAGCTTGGTGTATTATAAGCCTATTGTGCAACATGTGTTTGTGTGTCTGACACAGGAGGGCAGTCTTTCAAAGCCTCTCTTCATCCATAGAAAGGAGACCAGCTTGTTATTTGGTTGCATTGGACTTTCATCTGAGGGCATTTCCAACCACTTGCAATGCCAGTGGTATATAATAATGATAATTAACTTAATTGATATAGCACTGTTCTAACAATGTTACAAATTATTTTACAAACAGATAAAGGGGGGGCAACACAAGAGGAGAGAAATAAAACACAGGTTACAAGACAGATTAAAATAGCAAATAATGTAAGAGTTAGTTTATGAAATATGATTTTCAGAAAGGATTTTAAAGAGGCCAAAGATGTGACTCTGCATTTCCTAATAGGCCGTGACATCCACAGTCTGGATTTTAAATGCAAAGTCTCAGTCACCTTTGATTTGGTTGGACAGCAGGAACTAGGAAAAACCATCCGGGCTGCATTCACCAATCTCAGGGAACTTCAGAGCAAGGGGGGGTCAAGAGATCTCATATATTAAGGGCTAAGGTCATTTCAAGTTTGAAATCAATGCAATTAAAAAATGTTGTCAGGTCAGCACAGAAGCGATGTGCTTTTATTTGTTTGTGTTAAAACTCCTTTATGCTCTGTGAAACTGATGTCGGCCATAGAAATGGGCTTAGAAAGTCATGGTTGGATTCCTTTCTCTTGAGTAAAACAGTGAAGATGTACCGCTGCTGAACTTTATTGTGCAAATGAATTTCCCTTTTGGCTTTACTTTTCCAAATTGCGCTGAAGTATAAAAACAGTTTAATCTATCCCAGGCCTTTCAGCACCACTAGATCGCCTGCCCCTCTGCTGCCATTAGTTGGCAAAAAAATTGGTAGCCATCATAAGTGAATCATGTCCAGAGTCAATATTTATCCAGGTTGTGCGTGAAACTATCTGCCATTTCAGCACTAGCTGCTCCCCTCCAACAAACAACCAGCAGCTCAGCTGCATTATGAAATCCCTCTGCTTGTTTCCTCCCTCTGCCTCTCTCTTGCCTACAGTAGGCAAACTGATCCACTACACCCATGCAGCCTGTTTGTGTTGGCATGTGTCTTTATTAACTCCTCTCTTCGTCCCCATCAGGCTGTCCCAGGGTGACGAGCTGTGGTGGAGGTGAGTTCAGACAGTGCTGCGGTCCTGAAGAGGAAGTAGTGGCAAACAGAGAAGTGCTGTTGTTTTGGATGTGTTGTCGAAATCGAACCCAGCCCCCACCTCCATCCCCACATACAAACTCCATCACTCCCCCCTCCTTCTCCTCCTCTTCCTTGGTTGGAGCTCCTATTAATCATCCTGTCAGTCCAGCAACACACTCATATGCTTTGTTGCCTTAGACACACAACTACTATCACCACACATATGCACTGTGCAACACAACAAACAAATAAATAATAAAGCTGGTCACTGCATGGCTATAGGGGCATAAAGAGAGAATGGGAAACTAATCCCATGGAAACGGTGCAGGAGAGCTCCAGGGTTTGTTTGCTACTTGCAGTGTTTGTGCTTCAGTTGTTGAAACCTTTATTGGTCTTTGTTGGGCTGTAGAGTGTTTGGTGTTTTACGGGTTGTTTCCTTTGTGATGTCAGGCTTATATTGTGTGAGTTTGCAGCTTGGCCTAAGTTAGTTTTTCCGTGTGTTGGGAAGTCTTCCACTCCTGTGGGGAGAAGAGGCTAACTTGAAAATGTTGCCTCTGTGTAAAATACTCAACTCAGTTTAGGTTGGGGTAAGTGTGTGCCTTTTTGTGGATGTGTATCAGGTTGAGCTTGAGTCATCTTTGAGAATTGCTGAAGTCCCTTGCAGTGCCCCTTGGACTCGAGGTCTGCGTACCTTGGCAGTGGAAACATAACTGCAGAGCAGATCCACTCAGCCAGAGAATGTGAGCATAATTTCACCACAGTGAATATATTTGTGTGAAATACACTTGTGGATATTGTTCATTACATTTTAAGCAAACTGAAAATTGTATAATTCAAAAACATGTCTGGTTCGTCCACATGGCATGATATAAAGCACTGATTTCTCTTTGACACTGGGCGGAGAAAATGCTACAAAACTCTGGTCTTTTCATTCCCCCCTGCCAAGCATTTTCACCACAATGTGTGTGTGTGTGTGTGTGTTTTATTGTGGGGCCCCTCTGTAGCTGGCTGCAGTGACGTCACTCCCCACATACAGTTGTATAATACATCAGGGCTGCTTCAGTCGCTCGTATGGAATCTGTGGGAGCCGGGGCTGTTGGGAAAAATAGATTTCCTTCATATTCCTGAAACAGGGATTTTCATTTTCGTTGTATCTAAAGCTGTGAACAATTTGAGCCATTCAATGTGTTTTAGTGAGAGACTTTGTGCTTCTGCTTTTTATGTTTGATATTTATTTGAGCTATGACTTTTAAATGCTGCACAGAGACAAATTATTATGTGACTATGTCATTTCAATCATTTATTACTTTGATGTAATTCAGCCTCATCCTGATTAATATCACTGACCCCGTCTTTAAATCTATGGCACATACTGTATATTATTCATACAGTAACAGATGCATTTTACCTCCCTGTGACAGTTTTACTAAGTAACTCCACATCTCCCTCACTGTTGTGAAAGCCCAGCAGCAGAGCAAAAGGGTGACTAAAGCTCATATAACAGGAACAAATTCACGGATCCGATTTTTCCTTTAGGTGAGAACACACATCTCAGGTTGAAAACCTTCAAGGGGGTGTGTTTCAAAGATGTGAACCAGAAATCCAAAGAGCAGCTTCAAAGAGCTGCTGAGGGCTGGCAGACCGCTGGCTGGAGTCCTTACCCGCTGCCATGCCAGGCGGGTGTGAAATAGACACTTGTGGGCTCGGTTCTATCTGTCCACAGTTGTTAATGATAACATGCACCGGCTTCAGCACTTCATGAGCCTCTTGCTGCCTGCCAAGTTGTGTGTATTTTCCCGGTGCTGGTACTTCCGGCTCTGCGTTTGGTAGGTGGTGGAGTCCTGCATAATGGCTCTGAGCAGGTTTAGCAAGAGAAGTTGCTGACAGCAGCCTGCACTTTTGTGATTATCACAGATTTATCCTTAAGCCTATCACATCTGATAAGTTTTTATTGTTAAATTAATGAATTGAACCTGTAATTTATAACAAGATATGAAACCTTGGCTTGCCTAAATTAAATCAAGACTTAGTGTCATTGTGGAGGAAATTATTTCAATTCAAAAGTCAAATTTTCTAAATATTTTTGTTGTATTTTATTATTAATTTAGATAAATGTTTAAAGTGAAATATGGTATATCAGAAATTTGGCCAGACCTTTAAAAAAGTTGGATTTTTAAAAAAATAATTTAGTTTTCTTCTTGGTTTTGAGAATATTTTTTCTAAATTGTAGAATGAATTTAATGATTTCACTGTGGAGTCAGTGAAATACTCTAAACGGTGCAGCATTCGTTGCATTACTTTGCCTTTGGTGAAAACACTTTCGTGTTACTAAGATAATAAAAAGGTAAAAGTGTAACACACAGGCCCAAAGGCCTCTCGGCCTCCTGTCCACCTCAGAATGTAAATACAGCGTGTGCATGTATATTTCCCCTGCACTATAAAGCTCATATTGTAGCTGCAGACTTTCTCTCTCTGCTCTTTGGCTGGCTTGTAAAATATGACAGGCCATTTTCCCCCCGCCGCTGCAAACTCAAAGATTAACATTGTGATTCTCAGTGTCCCAGCAGACAGCGTGATTGATTACATCATATTAAGGTCATTTCTACGTCGGGGTAATTTTCACTCAGGCCTCCAGGCGATATTTTAATGTGCGTTTGTTTGGCGGGTTGTCGGCTCCTCGCTCCTCTGATCAGCAGGGGAATGGATGGCGACATTAACGAGCGATTAATTACAAACAAGAACACTGACGAAGATGATGATTACGATGATGATGGTGACGATGATAATGATGATGGGACGGGTCGAGGTCCCTATATTGGCTGTTTTTTTTTAAAAAAAAACACTTTATTTCCCAGGCAGATTTCCTCAGTATTCCTTGTTTATATTTACATCGAGGTTGTCATGTTCTCTTTTTCTCTTCGATCCAACTGCGCCAAATTATAATTTGTTTTCGAAATCAACCACGTGAACTTTAACTTAAAATTTATATTCGTTGGCATTTGTTACGGATGATCTAGACTCTGATGCCCCGTCATTTTCAACATTTTCCGTTTACTATGAATTTTATTCAAAACGCAGAATCATCAGCGCGTTTTACTTTTTAGTCAGGCACAATCGTTTCATATACTTTAAGATTTTCGGAATCAGGGGAGAAAATAAATCATTATTATTGCATTTTTGTGGCTGCTCCTGAGCCAGCGGTGTTTTAACTCAACTGTCAGTTAAATGTGGGTTTCAGGTACTGAACGAACACAAATAGGCTAATTAAAAAATAGAGAATTTAGATAGCAGGAGGGAGACTTATATGACATGGACCTGATACATTTAAGGAGCATTCATATGATTTGTATTTGATTCAGTGTGTTGCAATAGTACTTAATGAAAAGTCCTGAGAATGCATACCTTTGTATACACAGTATATATTCGAATTTACATCAAAACCACGAGCACACACTCCAAGACAAACATCCGTGCATACATTGGAAGCATTTA
Organism: Notolabrus celidotus; assembly: GCF_009762535.1. Classification (NCBI taxonomy): domain Eukaryota; kingdom Metazoa; phylum Chordata; class Actinopteri; order Labriformes; family Labridae; genus Notolabrus; species Notolabrus celidotus. The sequence continues at coordinate 14,617,256 of NC_048282.1, read as the reverse complement.
TATGTTATTTTTATTTTGGCTCTGTAGATTTACTTTCAGTTGGAATCACCCATCTCCAGCATAGGCCTCCTGCAGTGTGTGCGTGTGGGTGTGTTCAAGTGTGTATGAGTACAGTCGCTGCCCTCTAACCTTCACATTCGTGCTATCAGTAGCTGTGGCGCAGAGCCCGTCTGTCTCTGACAGCATGTTAACAACGCTGCTGAAGGCCCCAAAGAAACGTCCTGGATTAGCGGTCAGATTTCCCATTTCCCAGAGACGCACAAGGTCCTGAACCCAATTAATGGCTAATAATTACAAAGGCAACTTCACTGTGCGCTTCTGGGGACTTCATTAGAGGGAAGGGGGAGCGGCGCGCGGTGGAGGGCCACTCAAAACCAACACTTTAGGAAGGAAATGGGAGGGTTTTCTTATCGATCAGCTGATGAGATCTTTTGGAATTTCATTTTAGCAATCTCTGGAAAAATAAATGTGATTGTTTCATCAATTTTCTTTTTCTTCATTTCTCTAGCTGTACGTGAAGCTATGCGTAACTGTCACCGTCACATACCGTTTTCAGTATAGTCTACCTGCGTGCACGAGCCTATACAGTCCCCTCGCCTTGCCGCAGCTAGTAACTATGTTTATGCTCCCATTACATAGACTGTGGCAGCATTACAGTTCGCAAATTTACAATGCTCACGCGCTCACAAAAGGGCCCACTAGGCCGTTTGATGTCTCGCAGCCCGCCTCATCCACAGGCCGGAGCGCGAGGAGCTCCATTTCACATATCTAATGTGCGCTGATGTTATCTGCGCGTAACGTCTAATCCACAGACCCGGAGCCTTTTCCACCGTGGATAAAGGTTGAGTTTCAGAGGCCTGTGTGTGTGTGAGTGGGCGTGTGGGTGGGGTGTACAGTCACCACAGTCTGACCACACCAGTCCACAGTGTAGTGAACTACTGTACCCTCCTCCCACCACACACACACCTCTTCATCAGTGCACGCTCAAGGGTTATGATAATGATGATGAGAGAAATATGTTGTCTATTTCTGCAAGGTGAATCTCTCTCTCTTTTTTTTTTAGTCATCCATATAATTACATTTTTAATACATCCCTAGCCTTAACCTGTATTCTAATATATCCATGGCAGCTCTTAACAGTAAGTTTATGCTCTAACGTTTATGGATCATTTTCTGAAGGATTGATTTTTCCAGGTTTGAGCCTCTGTTACAACCACAGTTTATATAGTTGTAAATACATGATAAAAATGTGACCAAAATAGAAAGAAACAAAACATTCTAAACAACAACAACAAAAAACAATTTACTATGAGTGTAGGTGCACATTATCTCAGTTGCGCAAGGTGATTAAGACATCAACGCTTCATACAGATGAGGGTTCAGGGAAAGTGAACCAAATTAACTCAAATTATGTGCTTTATTGCGCCACATGCGCCAGGTTAAATTACCTGCATCGAGTGATTTTGGAGCCTTATACACAATTAGTCGAGATACAAACAATATTGGTTGAATGTGTGTTTATCAGCCACAGAGGCTGAACTGCGTCTTTTTTTTGGCGCCGTTCAACCAACTCCAATTTGAAGAAATGGAGTTAAATAAAACACACAAACATACCTAATCAAATGCTTTAAGGTTTTGTTATTATTTCCTTAAACGCTACTGTTTCATATTGTTTTTATTTGTATGTTGATACTCTCAGCTGATCGTAATCCATCTCCTCTCAGTCTAATTAGGTGGTTTAATAAAACAGAGTGTGGATAATTGAGCACGAGCGCAGCAGCGCACCTCTCTTCCGGAGAAGGAGTCTGTGCTGCTGCCTCACGCGCTCCCTCCAGCCGCAGGACAAAGGAGGGAAAAAAAATCCACATTGAGTAAAGCAAGTCCTCCTCCAAAACGCGAGTTCTCCTGCGCAGCCGTTTTACGTTGCCACAAACCTGTTAAAGGTCGACGTTTAAATGACGCAGAAAAGTATTTCCCAACGGGCCCGTGTCGGAGAGCAACACTTTTCTTTGCGCGCGTAATCGCAGTTAATTGCTGCTTTAAAAAGGTGTTGCACCATGTGAAATCATTTGTCCAACCCGATGCGCAGAAATATTCTGAGGCCTGGCCTCTACTGTCGCGGGTGGCTGATGGAAATAATTTGCACAAAGTGTAGAAAGTTCTGCTGAATACCTCGTTTCAGTTTTCCTCTCACTGAATCTGGATGAAGGACGCAGTATCGATAGAGCCGATCAATACAGGCGATGGATTATTGATAGCTTGTCGTCATGCTCCCACGCTTCCTTTAGACACCAGGGAATAAACAAAACCTTTGTACACCACTGTTATTCACATCATTTATAATTTCTTTATCGACTTGCCTCTCCTTTTGTGCCACTTTTACCTCTGCGCTGCCTTCAGGGCCGTAGAGCTTGTATCTGCAAAATGTAACTGTTGATTCATGTATGCGAACAAATACACTCCTTACCCATTTTAACACAGGGTTACAAAGAAAATGGTAAAGGTCTGTAACACAGTGGCCACCTCCTGACACTTCACACTCCCTATGGGTATGACGGCGCGCTTAACACGCTCCCCTGCATTCTGTTAAGCCAATAAAATGAACCTTCTCGCCTCATGATGCCAAGACAAACTCTCTAATATACAAGTAATGTATGCTAATTACTGCTGATTATTATTGATTAATGATTCATTTTACTTCAACTCATGGGAAAACATCCCACGGCAATTTGTGTCCAATATAGGCCTGAGACGTGTTTGATGAACTCAAGCCTTTATTTAAATCAATTGTTGTTGCGTGCATAATAATGAGCAACAAGCTGCGAGTAAACCATGAAGAAAAACAATAACAGAGAAAAGTGCATCAGACCCCGGCTTATTGTAGTGTTTTTGCAAAAGAAACAATTCAATAATAATAATAATAATAATAATAATAATAATAATAATAATAATAATAGTTATTATTATTATTATTATTATTATTATTATTATTATTATTATTATTATCATCAATATTATTATTATTATTCAACGGATCTGAGAGTTTCCCTTGTGATAAGCGTTTGGAGAATTGATCTCCTAGCAGTCTGCAGTTGCTCCATCAGCACGGATCTTTAATGGGCTCCAACATAAAGCCGCCTTTATTCAGCCAAACTAGACGGAAACCATTCCCATATGACATGTAGGCTAGAGGCCCAGACACCACAGGAGTATGACGAGCAGCCAAACACCATCAGTCAAACGGTGCTGTATCAATTAATACAATAATAAAATACATTTGAATACCAACAACATGAAGCCCTATTTGTTATTTTAAAGATATTATAATGTTAGCTATTTCCAGAAAACAAAACTGCGTTAGAATTAATAATAATAATAATAATAATAATAATAATAATAATAATAATAATAATAGTAATGCGCACATTTAAAAAAAACATCACATTAATTAAACCTGTATCATAACTCAGTAGCCTCATTTAATTCCCTAAACTGCGTCTTAAATGGCTGATATTTAAAAAATAATAATAATGTAGAGTTAAATACTTTTCCGCTATCTGTATATTAAGGAAAAACAAAAATATTTTAAATACATTTTTAAATCCTAAAAATTACCTGTAGTCCGTCAGGCTGTATCAAACAGCAGGACGCACGGATCTCCTCGTGCCTGCAGCAAACAAACAAACAGGTGCAAAGTAAAAGTCATACCTACAAAACAAAGTCTGCAGTCCGTGCACCTTCCCTTCAGGTAACCTGCCCTCAGCTTAACGCGGCCACAGCAGCTCCTAGAGCGAACATAAACACTGCTCCCACAAATAACTGCTACAAATACGATTGTAACAATGTGAACATTGGTGGAAAGAAAGAAAGAAGGAAAAAAAAACAGCCTGGACTTCTCTTCTGCTGATGGAGGCTCCGTGCATGCGTCAAACAGCTGCTGGCCGCTGCTTGTCCTGAGGGCAACACGGTTTACACACACACACACACACACACACACACACACACACACACACACACACACACACACACACACACACACACACAAAGTGCAACTCCAATCAAGTTTCACACCTATTTACGCCTGCATTTGCATTAATTAAGTTAAAAATAACCTCTGCGTCAAAAGCCCACGCACAAACTTTTTTGAGCCTGTAAATGCAGAAAGAAGAATTATTTTGTTCACATTCCACGGCATAATGGATATAAAATACTACTAAATTGCAATATGAAATAATATAATCTTTAAAACTTTAATTTGAATAATAATAAAATGGTTTTTTTTAATAATATGACCTTGACCTCACCATACCTCCTGGTGTCCACCGCCGCTCGCAGAAAACCAAGTTGTCGCAGTTAAAGGGGTAAAAATCCAAGAGGGTGCTGGCAGGAGCTGAATGGGCTGGATGGTGGGGGAATTGTTGGGGTGAGGAGGGGGACGAGAGTAAGGGGATGGCGAAGTGGGGGAGGAAGGGTAGGTGAACTGGTGAGGGGAGAGCAGGAGGAGGAGGAGGAAGAGGAGGAGGAGGGGAAGAGATAAGTGATCTAAAGGGGAGACGATAGGACAAAAAAGTGATGATGATGAATACATTGGAAAGTTTTTTGGCCACGGCGAGGGTGTCAGATTGAATGGCCTGTGCGCATGTGCGAAGGTGTCCAAACTGACAATGCTGGTGAGATGAAGATAGTGTTGTTGCAGCTTCTGGGCTCACGGAGGACGACGAGAGGAATCTACAAGCCGACAAGATGAGATCCAAGGCGAGGGCGAGAAAACTGGCAAAAAGTAGGTCTTCTTTTTCCCTCTTCTTACCGCTTTCCGCCGCCGGCTCCAAACTCCTGCGTGTGAACATGTCCAGTGTGTCCTTGTCATTTGTCATATCCTTAAGCGAAGCGGTTTCTCTTTGTCCAGAGTTAACTTTTCTGCTGAAAACGTGCCTCGCTCCGGCTTCACGCGCTCTCGTTCTCCTGCATGCTGCGGTCTTGGCTTCGGTTGTTCCCGGTGTCACAAAGTTTCATGTGTGATGAGAAACGCCGCTGGTGCTTTAGCTGATTCCGCTCCACACATAAACACTGAGCTCCATCTTGTATTTTTGCTCTTTTTGGTGTCGCTGCTTAAGTTGAAGCGCAGATTCGTTTCCCGAAAGTTACCGAGAAAGTTGTTGAAAAGGATAGTAACTTTTTTATAGAGCCGTACAGAGTCTTGTGAAATCATATTCCCGGCTTTTGAAGTAGTGGGCGCTGTGGCACTGCTCTGCTGCGAGCTGTTGCTGCTCAGCTCACACACCGAGCTCAGCGCACTCTTCTCCTCGCTGAGAAACGGAGCCGCCAAGATGTGAATTCAGTCAGAAGTGCAATACTTTATATTTTTTTTATTCGGTCCTGCTTGAACCGCAGAATCTCTCGCTTTCCTGTAACTTATTTTGGTCCGGGGCCCTGCGGACTGCTGCATGCTGGTTCCTCCTCCAGGGAATGCCAATCAATAATGCGTCCTGTGCAAGAAAGCGCCCATACTACTACTACTAAGTGGACTGCTGCTCGCGTCACACGGAAAAAAATCATGCATTGACTCTTTTGAACATCAGCACCTTGTTGTTTGAAATAGACCACGTTTGTTGTTTTGTTGACATTTGTTTATTGTTGGCGGGTTGATTTATGAATCGCGTTTGTTTACACCATCTCCTTTTGACTCCATGAGTGTACTGTGTTTCTACGGCTAATTATGTGGGTCAATCTGCTTTTTACACTCAGCTAATTTAAGAGACATTTGCTTTACAAGTTGACGATTTATGAAGGCCTTTAGCCTCTGCTTTTGTTGTGTCTTAAAATGTCTCTCAGACGATAATTTACCCAAAATGACTTTCGATTTGCACTTTTGTGAAAATGCAGGGCTTAAACGCAGGACGCGTTACGCATGGAATTCGTTCATATTGAAAGACATGTTTAATAAAATAAGAATATTTTTTAAATGAAGCTGTTATTGTTTTTATGTTTGGTATGGTTGGTTGCATGTTTACAGGCCTTTTAAAGCGTTGTAACGTTGCCAGAGCTGCTGGCCCCAATTCAACGTGAGCCTGGATATTTATGGGAGACATAATTCAGCCTTTAAAGAAAGAGAAACATTGATATTTACATTTTAGACCACAAGCAAAATTAAAAAATATGTTCAACCTGAAACGTCTAATTTTTTAACGAGCTTTCACTTCTTCAAATACATTTAAAAAAAATGCTTACTCTTGCATATTGTAAATATCCAGTAAGGGTTTCTTCACAAACGCATTCAGACAAATAATTAAAAACACACACAACAGCGTTTTAACATTCATGTTTTTGTCATCCCTTTCCTGCATGTTCTCAATAATTTGTGCACTTGGAACAAGTCCCCGCAAAAGTGGAAGACAAAAAAAGAAAAGAGGGGGAAAAAAGAAAAGAATTGAAAGGCAAAACTCTAATTGGGCCTCTCAGTGAAAATACTTAAACATGTCGAGGATCGTGCTTGTTGCCTGTAATTGCACTTGGTCTTGATCTCTAAACAGCCTTGATAGTCTGTTGATCCGAGTGCTAATGAACACAAATACCTGGCTTTGTAGCACTCTCACATCGGGGCAGAGGAGCCTCTGCAGCCCACAGGCCTCTCATGTGTTGTGTTGCAGTGGCAGCAGAGAGAAACAGAGCATGCAGGGAAATATATCATGTTCTTCTGACCATTCAAAACATGCAGGCCCACAACTTTTGAATACGGCGCGTGGGAGAATATTCCAGCCTGATTTTTTTTCTCTTATTCTGCTGCTTAGGTAAAACGCTCTCCTTTAGCTGAATGCAGAAGGCCTGCAGCAATGCTCAGCAGCTGCTTTATCATTTATTTTTAAACCTCGTGTGTATTTTCTCCTCTCGGCAGATTGCACACACAGACGAAACGTTAAAGGCCTCGACTCTACAGGCTCATATGCAGAGTATGAATATGTGCTTTAAGAGGGGTCGCATTGATTAGTGTGTAATCGTCCTGGTTTGTTTACATAATGCTTTGGGGTCAAGGTGAAGTGAGTGCTGGTGCGTTTGGACTTTAATATGATATCTCTCAGAGGCAAGTTTTTTTTAAAAGAAACTTCTCTCCCCCTGCCCCCACGCATCATTAACACGTTCATTATTGGATTTCTGAAGACCATAAGATCAGACGCGTCATGAAGCGAATTTAATCCTGTTCAATTTACTCTGATGATTTTGAACCATGCTCTACATTTGCATTGATTATTTATTACAATTTTCATAGAACAGCAATTTCCCATATTTTAAAATAAGTGCATTTCTAATACGTGCACGTGAGCCCTATAACTCTCATTTAATTTAAGATATCGTCTTCACTCGGTCTATCGTTATTTCAAACACTAAAAATCTGTACAGGTAATTCAGTAGATAATTGACAGTCAGAGAGACAATGAACAAGCTTTTGGCACACACTGTCTCCTCATCGTTTAACACTGTCCCTGTGTGCCTGTGCTTAATTTCTGTGCGCAGCACTCATCTCGTGGATGTACTTTTTAAGATTGTGTTGAGTCCATTCGCAGTTTTAAATTCGCCTAAATTAATTCCGTTTTTTTCATGCATGCAGGTGAGACCATATGACTCCGGCTCGCAGACAGACGCTGCCCTCGCGCTCTGTTGCATGTTTACAACCGCTTACAACCGTCCCAGAATTTCAAAGAAATATTGCTCAAACAGAAACATGTAACAGCTTCAACTACAGTCGGAGAAACAGGGAGGTGTTGGATATACACTGATTCTTATCTGCACTTATTTGTTATTGATTTTTAAAAAACATAATTTTGTAGCTGTGGCCTCTGCATTACCGGGTCAATGAAATACATCTCGCGTGAGTTTTCATTTTTCTAAACACCAGATTTTTTTCCATTTCGATTTTTGCTGATTTTGCACAAACGAACCCCCTCCCTCTGCTAAACCTTCACACTGAACAGTTCTGACACTTCTTCTCTCATATACACCTCTTTTTGTGCTACTCTCTTTTTCTGGCCTAAATGCACTAATTGCCAGATATCCTATTGATCTTTGTGTTAAACGGCCCTTATTAGATGAACTCCCAGTCATGAACTTGGCCTGGCTCAACAGCTTCTGATGTTTTGACAGAAGTAATAAAACCCAACCCATAACACTTTAAAAGCAACAATGGTAGCTATGTTGAACTTCTGGCTAAATGCTCAGGCTCCCCTACAGCTTGGCTCCCATGTATTACTGCTATGCAGCTGTACTGTTTGTCAGATTGCACTCTGCCATGTTCACAGATTAGGGCCTGGACATACAATGATCAAACCATTAAAATACAAAGAAAATCAAATCAGTGTATAGTGCCTTAAATGCATGCACTGTCTGTTGTTCTTTAAGGCATATCTCTCTATTTTGAGGAATTTTCTCATTCCTCATATGAACAGAAATTTGTAAAAATCTTTTGGAGGATTCTTACTTTGCTAATTGCGGATCACTTCATCAATTATGGTATCATTTTGGCAATTCAAGTTTATTTTGCCTGCTTACACTGTTACAAATGATGAGGGCTAACTTTGATCCTACTGATTTTAGACAACAGGGCATTTAGCCTATGTATCTCCCCTCATTATGAAATGTTGGACAAACCTGTGAGAAATACCAAAATACCGGTGAGATCTTGATTTTATTACCCTAGACTTTTCATAGATAAAACACAGCAGGGTAACCCGAGACTCTTGTGGCTCCATAGAGCCCATTTGCATTCATGTGTGATGATGTGAATGATCTTAGCAGCTCTCTGGATCAGGCATCACCACTTTTACAGTTTTACATCTCTTCATAAGACGACTGACTTTGGGCACTACGACAGTCACAGACTCATTACTTTTTCAACCCCAAAATTCAAGCCATTCAGGTTATGTCAGATTTTTACTGCATCTACAGAGCAGAAAGAATGCATGGCATCCAATCAGAGAGATGTTGTGGTCAGCATTGATTTTGTTGAATCAGATTTTTTGATTCATAAACGCTTCATTTACTTCCTTTATGCTATTGGGGAGTTTGTTTTTCCCTGAGCGTTTGGATTGATTTTAGGACCATTTCTGTCAATTTTTGAAGGATTGAAAAATTGTGTAGCCTAACTAATTGCATCAGTCCACATTTGGCACAGCCACATATTCTACATAAGTACTTGATTAGGGAAGTTTGTTGGATTCTGGTGAATGCACATGAAGGATACAGTTCAGTGTGTGTTGTGAGCGGTGAGGCTCTCAATCCTCTTTCCATATTTATTTCCTCGTTCTGCGTCTCAGAGAAGCCAGTGAAATACCTTACTGTAACTACTTACAGTAAGACAACTACATTTGAAATATTCTTCAAAGGGACAAAATCTTTCAGCCAGAATCTCAAAACTGATAAGATGCATTTATTCATCCCCAAACCACAAATCTATGTATTTATTAACAAATGAATGTTCTCATTGTAAGTTGATTTGGTTGAGGTTGGGTTAAGGTTTTGTTCCTAGTTAGAGCTGGTCACTTATCAATCCACTGTCTGTTTCAGTCTCATATGGTCCACATTTTATTCACATAATATAAAACAAATACTAACTGTAACCATGTCATTTTATTTACTGTGAGAGCAGACTCTTCAATAATGTTCTTCCTTGTAAAATCCTCAAGAGGGACGGAGAAGTCAGAAGTCTCTGCTCTCATGACTGTCCTACATCACTGAAACAGTTAGCCAATAAAGACAGTGTCCATGATCTCTACAAAAAGAAAGTTACAAGAAACAGGAGCTGGTTACTTTGAGAATTACCTGCATCTAAAGCTTAAAGGGGCAAGGTTAATTTATGTGAGGATAGTTCAAATGGAGTATTACAATCATTTGTTTTAATAGTCTGTTTTTACGAGTGTTCCACTTCCAGCCTTTTAATACTATCATTGACTCCCTCTCTTCCTCCCAGAACACAGTGTTTTATCTCCAGGGAAATGCTTTTATTGTTATTCACTCAGTTGCTAAATGTGCTGCTGCTGCTGCTGTTTTGGCTGAGTGTCCTTTGGAAAAGAGATGTATCTAGTCGTGTGGATTACAGTCGCTATAAATTGTGAAAATAACTTAAAATGTGGGTGTTGGAATGACTTCTGAATGAATCCCAGTTTCTTCTGGCATGCTAAGTAATTCATCTGTATTCTGTGTTGAGTTTGAGTCAATTGCCTATTCTCTGAAATTCCAGACAGATACAGTGTCTCAGAGAAATGAGAATTCAGCACAGAGGTTTGGTCTTTGGTTGTGAAAGTGAGCAGAAATTGCAATTCCAGTTGAGCTTGAGCACAATTTTATAAACAGTGTGACTAAAACAAAAGCTGAGACTTGGTGAAGCCTTGCAAACTGACTAGCCTTTTTTTTAGCCCTGTGCTATATGTAACACAGGCTAAGAAACCATACATGCTAATGCAGATGAACACTCATTGAACACACACCCATTTCCACACACCCACACACACCTTAGCGGTGACATATTTTTGGGCAATGTTAGGATTTAACCCCAATCAATCACAAACTAGAAAGGTTGAGTGTAAATGTCATCCTAACAGCATGAGCTGGCACTGTTGGCTGGCTAAATATCTGTGAGTGTGTGCTTCAATGGTGTGTGTGTGTGTGTGTGTGTGTGTGTGTGTGTGTGTGTGTGTGTGTGTGTGTGTGTGTGTGTGTGTGTGTGTGTGTGTTAGCACACCATTTTGTACAGTTTTCAGAGGTCCTGTCACAGTTCTGAGCTTTGACCTTGGCTGAGTCTGGCGCAGCAATGGGTGGGCACGTCTTACACCTGGACACATGCAGGCACACACGCACTCCCAGACACACACACACACACACACACACACACACACACACACACACACACACACACACACACACACACACACACACACACACACACACACACACACATACATGCATGCTCGCACACTCACACAAATTTCAGCCCCATGCAACCTGCCTGCTCTCACGCTGGCTAAGTCAAATTTTGAGTTGACATATAAATACGACAGCATTAAGCTCTTGCACATGGCGCTAAATCCCATTCATTTCATTGATACGTTGACCTCACATTATCCAGTTGGCAAATATTCCTCTCTGCACCATGACCTCATCCGCCATGTTTGTAAAAACACAGCAATCTCCCGATCATTTGGCAGGGCAGACTGTGGCTGCCTGAGAGAGTTGAAGATATACCCCTGATGTTTTCTTTTTGAGCAGCCCCCTGTTCTTCGTCTCTCCTCATATCCCTCGTTTTCAGCCTGCAGATGGGGGCAGGGTCTTGTTAAAAATAGCTGAGCGGCATTTGAACAGCAGTATGTGTTGGCGGAAAGGGGGCTCAAAAAATGAAAAGCCATTACCCTGCAGTGAAATGCATTTTGTCTTGACCTGTGGCTGCTTATCGAGTTACATCCCACTACCACTGGGCCATGTCTCAAAGATTCTTATGGCTAAGAATACACCACAACTGCATGAGTAATCCCATTGGAAATACCTCATCCTTACTTCTTGAGTGTCCTGATTAATGCTAAATGATTATCTCTCTGTGTGTCTGCTGTGATTGTGCACCACCCGCTGTTAAACAGTGTGTGTTGTTTGCAAAACAAGAGGCAAATGTGCCGAGTCCCTAATTAGCGTGTTTTAGCAGCCCTCATGATTCCCGGTTGCATTGTGATATCCAAAGGGATTGCTCAGCATTGTGACTAGTCTTATCTGGGTCTAATCCTGATTTGTTTGGTATTAGCCTGCTCACTTTCTCCCTCTCTTTCTCCCTTTCCTTTTATTTCTTCATTTGTCCTCACCCAGCTCTTTATTCAGTGCTGAACTTCCTGTTCTTGTCTTTCATTCAGCCATGTTCTCTGTTCTCTGTGCTGGGACGTTTGTGCCAGCGTGAGGACAACATTTTTGTACAAAAGAAAGCTGGGCAAGCATTAAAATATCTAATGTATCACTATGTTTCCACAGAAATACTTACATGACAAGGTATGCTTAGGCTAATTTTATGGCCTAACAAAATTCTGCTGTCCAAATGCAAGATTTCGAGGAAGTTGTTGTGAACATGATGTACAAAATTAGTAATTTTTTGAAACAGGAAGATTTGGATTATTCACAACAGTGTAAGACATTAAAACACTTGACGCACATTTTTTAAGATGTAATTATGCAAACAGTCTTTATAAAAGCAGACATTTATGTACTGTGCATGTACAGGAAAGTGACATAGCAAGAAACAGCCAACTAAATATGTAGGTGAAATTAGTTTTATGTGATAACAGAAAGTTTTTCTACTTTCAGTCATTAATGCACAGGGTTTAATGTGACCTTTGATTAGCCTGAAATGCTAACATAAATCCAAAAATCTTCAAGTCAAGTATTTGTCTTATTTATTATTGTAGCAAGTTTTTGTATTTCTCGTACACACACACACACACACACACACACACACACACACACACACACACACACACACACACACACACACACACACACACACACACACACACACACACACACACACACACAAGTCCCCTTTGGGTGCTGCTGCTGATGGCTCATCCTGTGTAGATATGATAAGCAGACAAACTGCTCTGTCCCCTGGGCTGTTTGTCTGTCTGTCTTTGAAACAGACAGTAGTGTGTGTAGTGGCAGCATCACTTTAAACTCCATCAGCCTGCTCTTCCTTTCATCAGACCGCCAGTTCAAAGCCTTGGCTCCATCTTCTCTTCTATCTCTTCCACCCCTTATCCCCTCTCATCCCCCCTCATTGTCTTTCTCGCTGTGTTTCGTCATTACCACAAAGATGGGCACGCAGTGTCTCATTAAAGCGGATTAGAACCATCTCCGTGTCTCACAGGGGCTGAGCGGGACTATTTCTTTTCTCTAGTCAGCCCCCCCCACCCTTTTCTCTCCGAGATCAGGTTCTTTGATTCGGCCAGATAAAGACTTCTTTCATGTCGGAGGGGACGGTTAGCGATTACACTGTCAGACCCATCGTTTTGGGGAGTTTGACAAATTTGCCGTGCTGGGTGGGGCAGCTGTAGGGATTGTGGGTTGCAGGAGGGGGGGAGTGTACAAGCAGATTCACTGTAATTGAGCTGTCATTATCCAGTGACCCTGCCAGGCGCTAGTGCGTAGGGCTCACCAGTTCTCTATTTGTTTAATACTTGGCTAACTTTCTTTGTGAGTATGATGGATAGAAAGAGAAGGAGGGAGCGAGGGGGAGAGGGTGGTGTACCGGTCCCCAGATGAATGCCTCTGCTTATTTGACCACCTCTCTTGAGTGCCGCTGTCCATGAAAATGGGCTCCACTACATCACTGCCGCAAGTTTCCTCCCTCACCCAACTCCTCCTCGGTGCAACACAATTAGGCCCATATCACTGGCTGCCATTTATTTTCATACAAAATGAAAACTGGTGGCATGTTGATTACTGAAATCCCCAAAGACAAAGGGCCACAATTGGTGTGGTTTAATTTCATTAAGTAGAGTGTGGTGCACAGGATAAATATATTAAGAGCTCCCTCTCATTGCAGGCCCTCCATTTACCTCAGCCACTCTGTATGCTAAGCAAATCCTGGTGTTTAACAGATGAAGAATTGGAGCAAATCCCCCACAATAGTTCTGTGAAAAAGAGGCACATTTCCATGAACGCTTTCATTGTGGATATTTCTTGTTTTTTGACCTGTTGTTTCCTGTTTGCTTGTGAGCTGTGCACAACACCCATTGAATAAGAAGCTTATATTTTCAAAGGGCATTTTTCATAAATTCGCTAATGCTGATTTTTCTGTGCTGTATTAAGAAATACTTTCAAAGGAGCCTTGTGACTTACTATGAACAGTGGGATGTGGGCAAGATACTGTCTCGTGTGAGAGAGAGGGAAGAAAATCTTTTTCTGGTTGGATAGTGTGACTGCATTAGTCCAGAAATTTTGATGATGGAAGTAAGAGTGCTTCTAGTTAACCTGGTTAGATTGGTTCTAAAGTGATGAGTATTTCAGAATGTGTATGCGTGTTACCATCCTGAGCATGTGTGTGTGTGTGTGAGTGTGTGTGTGTGTAGGTGTTGAAGGGGTCTTGGCTAAAACATTTCAAGATGGCCCATTAGCGGGCACAGGGCCGTCCCCTCCCGACACCAGGATTCCTCTGTGTTGACCCCTTCTGCTCCACCCCTCCACCTCTCAGCCCCTCTGTCCCAGAGGCCCCCAGCCTCATCCTGCCAAGTGTACGGTTCCAAAGTAACGATGAAGCTGCCTGCGTGTGAAAATATTGAATTGCAAAAACATCCCTGGGTGAGAGGGTGTGTGAATGGAGCTTTCAGCGCCGGGTCCGACCGGGGCCCTGCGCTACTGACTGACGGACAACAAATGGCATTTTGTGTCCAGAGAGAGAAGAGCGAGGGAGTGAGAGGACAGAGAGGGGGAAGAGAAAAGATAAGATGGGGAGAGGCACAGAGAAAGGGGGGTATCCTTAAAGTTTTTCAGACGTCTTTAGTCTGGGGCCCTAATATGCAGGACTGAAATGCCTTATCACCTGACCTGTCTGACCTTTGGCCCCCACTCAGCTAAGGCTGTCAGGTTGCTCTCCAACAGGGAGCACAAAGCACGACAGCCTCAAAGACCCCCATTCACCCCCCAGTGCAGCTGTACTACAAAGGTAATAGGTAAAAGTAATGTCAGTGACCTCCACTTTCCTTCTCTCTACAGGAGGGCAAAACTCTTAAGATTCCCTGATAATGTCAAAGGTAGAGGGTGGCCATTTTGGCTCCTTACCCACTGGGTCTGCTTCTCTCCCATGAGATGAACATTCGTAAAGCAGACTGGACTCTTATTTTGCAGCGAACCTTTCCATTGATTTAAGAGACATTTCATATTTTCATTGCTCTGGAACTGATGGGAACTGCAGTGGATGATTGAAATGTTAAAAAAACATCATGGTATTGTTTTTAGTTGCAGTGGGAATATAGTTTAGTAATCCAACTCTATGTCCTGTCTGTGTATGTATGTGTGTGGGACACTAGTGAATTTCTGATGTCTCAGAGGACTGGCTGGGTCAGAGTATGACCGTAACCTCCTGTCTCGCTTTGCAACCCACACACTGGCATCTCTCTCTCTGTCTCTCTCCTGACCAGTCCTCAGAGTCTTTCTTCTCTTCTCTTTTTCACTTTTTCCCCTCCTTTTCTGGAACACTGGAGTTTCTCTCTCTCTCCGGTCTCCTTTGAAAAGATGCGGCGTCTTTGTCCAGCCTGATAAAGGATGCCATAGTTCCCCTTTTCCCCTTCTTTGTGGCCCGGGGCTGGCGGCTCCTGTAGAAGTGCAAATGGTATCCTCTCGGAGGGGCTATCCCCGCGGGCCCTGGAGGGCCCTCTCTCTCTCCTCCAGGCTTGGCTAATTACCACCCTGCTCACCCCCCTCATAGCCCCCACCAGCTCCCCGGTCCCTGGAACCATGGACGGCACATTCCCACAACCAGCACCTGGCCTTCTTTTCTCCTGGCCTGCTTTGATGGCTGACACCCCAGCCTACCCCTCCCTCCTCCCTCCTTCCTCATCCTCTTCTTCTCTCCACCCCACTACCTCATCTCTCCTTCTCTCCCTCCCTTTAACTTTTCCCTCTCTCACTTCTCTCTCTCTCTCTCTCGCTGACTCTCATTACGAGAGGTTTTAAATTGCTTTCTGACCCTGACAAACTGCTCTTGTTGAAAAGGGAGATGTTGGAGAGGGGGGGGGGACAGCGGATGTGAGTGAGAAATGGAAAAGATGAGGGAGCCAGTGAAAAGTTGTTCTTTTTATCTAAGTGTTTGTCATTCCATAGATATTACAAAGAGCTGTCAACCAGTCTGAAAAAACTAACACTGTTGAAATAAAAAAAATAAACAACTAATTTAGTTTAGTAACAGGTTGATAAATCAAAAATGTGTTTTAAACTCATCTAAAGGTATAAAAGCTGTATTTTTTATGGTTGATATATTGGGCTGAAGAGGTTCTGATGAAAATTGGATACTCATTAAACAATACACAGCTTTTCTGCTTGTTGAAAAATAAACACTTCCCCTGCTGAATAAACACATAAGAAAATAAAAAGGGGTTTAATCACATCTTATCCTTTTATTAAGGTGGAGAGTCAGTCTGTGATTGGTTTGTCTAGACGATATTGTGTTGTACAATGAGAAGATGTCTATGGTTAATAAAACTTGACCAGTGATTGATGCAGAGTATGTTGCTTTTACCCCATGCGCACACACAAAGACACACAAACTTACACACACACACAAATATCTAATTTAGTTGCATATCTGCGTCCTACTAGCCGTGGGCCTAATCAATAGCCTGCCCCAGTGGATTTGACCAATTCATAGCTCGCCTTTGTGCAGTCTAGCGATCCCAGTGAGGACATTTGGACAGCTTTCTGAGGAAAACAAATAGCTCTATTACAAGCTCGCGTCTGTGTGATGCTCAGTGTCCCAAAGGCAAAGTCCAAGGCCTGTATTAATTGTATGGTCTCCATGCAGGGAAAGGATAGGTTTCCGGTGGAGCAGGGGTTCACCTGGTAGAGTGGAGACAGGAGAGATTTGTACAAATATGGGAAAATTGTTCCTGAAAGGCACCAATGAGAATCAGTTACATCATGATATTTGACCAGCAAAACATAATGCAGCTCTGATTTATTTTGAGTAGAAGTGCAAAGCTCAGTGGGCTAGATTTCAAGACTTAATACCTGAGTGCATAAACATAGTTGTTTCATTAATAAGTCTGCTTATGTGCCTGGTAGATGTAGATATAAGCAGTTGGTTTGTGTATGCACTAAAGATCAGCTGTAACAGTATGACCCAAACAACAGCTCTTCCATAAATTCTACTTTCAGAAAGCTTCTACATTTACCTTTTTGACATGGTCAGAAAGGCACCTTATACTAATTGTTGAAGTTGTGATGGGTTATAATGACAGGCGCTCCAAATATTTTGTCAACTCCATTAACATAAGCGAGCAAAATATTGGGAGCGCCTTTCAGTATAATGCGGTCCAGATCCCCAACGACACCTCTCTCATAGCAATTTCAATAATACATATAAAAGTACAATTATTACCTTTCAACAAAAACTGAATATGTGGAAGGTTTTAAAAGTAGAGTCTGTGGTCGAGTTGGTCATATTGTTATGGCCGATAGGTATCCATGCAGATAACTTAAGATTTGGGCAATTGGCTAATGGAGGTGGAATAAAATGTGTATTAACCATCAGATAAGGTCAAACTTATCACATTAACTAGAGAACAGTTATGTGAATCTACTGATAAACAGTGTGTGGTGTGTTTACCAGTCTTCCTGTTTTATTTTATACACAGCATACATATATATTGATAGTGCATGGTGGACAGAAAAAAGGGAATCTGAAGTTTCTGTTTCTGTTTTTACTCTGTCCAAGAAAGAGAATGCACACAGACAGACACACACACACCACCACACATACAAATCCCTGTTCAGGAAAGCAGTGGTTACTTGTCCTGTACGGCCTCCAACAGCAAGGGCAGACCGGTTCCACCAGTGTGGCAGAGTGAAGCTTGACTGGCTTAGTTATTATATGGATAACATTGTTGTTCCCTGAATTTTAAATCAGGCAGACAATCTCTCAGCAAGCTTCACTCACAAGTGTTTTGACTGGCTTTCCATGTTCCAACTCAGGCTTGAAAAAAACAAAACATCGCTACATTGATGTATTTAGAAAATTTTGATAAGCACTGCTTCAACCCAACAGCTGTCATAGACTTTTGTCAAGCTTAAGTTATTCAACTCTACTTCCCTTCAACTACATTCTGTCTTAAACATCATCTGCCATCATGTCTGAACATCCAAAGTATCTCACTCCTGCTGCCCATTCCCAGCCACAGCTGCCCGTCCCTGTACAGTTCACACATCATCACCTATAGGACTTGGATGATGTCACTAACTGGGCTGCTTCTTCTGTCAGCTTTTACCATAACAACCTTCATATGGATGTTACAGCTCTGTTAGAACATTAGCGCATTAAAGTGAAATTCTACACTCATACTTTTACACTGTTAGGCATGGATTTTTTATATTTGATACATTTCAGGGGTTAATATTTTACATCAGGGTGCATAATATGTGCATGACCTTTTTTCATTGAAATCAGTCACATTTTCCACTCGTTACCTTTCTTCTTTTAAAAGTTTAATCAGCCAGGCTCAATTGTATTTCTAAATCCTGAGATGCACACTCAGAACTTTTAAAGTTTGCTTTAAGGAGAGGCTTCCCAAGTCTCATGTCTTCTTCACTCACCATCTCTCTCCTCATCAAGTCTCACCACATCCTCTCTTTCGGGTACAGAAAAGGAAAGAGGAAGATCCGGTTTCTGAATTGTGTTTTATGAGTGGTTGAAACGGCCACTTCTGTGGTTTCTGTCTGTCCGTGTTGACCGTTCAACACAGAGTTCCTGAGGTTTTCGAGACGTGTCAATTAAAGCCATTTTAATTAAAAAGAAAGACATTATTGTGAACAAATGTTTGCACTCGGGGACCTGCACGTTGTTCAAAGTGGTAGTGGTGGTGGGGTTGTTGAAATGCATCTTGATGTCTTTGTTTTAGCACCACGCTGGCTTTGCAAATATGTTATTTGTGATTTCCCTGAATGCAGTTAAAGCTGACTCGGATAACCGCATGCACACACATGGACTGACATAGGCATCTTGTTTTTAAGCAGCACTGCAGGGCAGAAAGAGTTTAAGAAAGGCAGAGTGAAGCAATGCAAAACCATACACGAAAACATGAGAGGCAGGTGGGTGTTGCATTCAATGATTTCTCTGACATCATTTTAAGACTTTGAAACATAGTGCACCTCATATATTTCTATTTTTATAACATAGGGAGGGATACCCTTTTTTTGGTTTTTTTTTGTTGATAAATGTTTAAAATATATACATAACAGAAGCTTTTTCAGCTCCTGTTAATATATTATACATTTCTACTGAATAGGAATCAATTGTATGGGCAACAGTCATTTCATCCATGCTACAAAAAAACACGACTTATATTATGTCGGTTCTCCTAAGTTCACAGTTTGCCATGAGAACTTTATTTTAATCTAATAAACAGATTCATGAGTCTTCCTGTGGCTCCTTTTTGCTTCCTCCTCTTCGCCTGACCTGCTCTCTCTTTTAATTAAAACTAGGTGTGAGGTTTGCCTTCCTTTCTCTTGACACCTCGCTATTTATCTGACGGGCGCAGGCTCAGGGCAGGACCCACGGAAAAGAAGGGCAGATTTTTGTTTTCAGAAGACTGCAGGGAACTTTGATGCCAAGTTCCTCCTCGGCAAAAGGCAAGGCCCCGACCCAGCACATCTGAGAGTACTTTGGTGAAATAACAGCAAATGTTTGTCTTGTATTGTATGGCACGCTGCTGGAGGAGTGCTAAAGCCCCTTCTTCCAGCGCCTAAAGCACCTCTTAATAAAATAGTCAAGAATAACTCCTTCACCTTAATCTTCCCCTCAGATTACTGCACTCAGGGCGGGAAATTAGCAGCAGGCCTATGCGCTTCCCTCTTTCTTTGAAACTGTTAACGTCTTTATTTGTAAGCGCCTCTCTTTCTCCTGCTCTTCATCTTTGTTCATCACATATCCCTCCATCACTTCTCACATTTTTGTTTCCTGTCTTCCTCACACCAGTCGTCATCTCTCTGTGTGGCAGGCTAGATGAACCCTTTGTGGCAGGGGGAAAGGCATTTTATTAGGTCAGTATTAGAAGCAACATGTGGCTAATGGGTGGCTGCATTTTCCATGGTCTGGTCCTCATCAGTGCAGAGAAGGGGCCTAAACAACTAAACATGGCCGTTGACAATTGATACGAGCCCTTTTAAGTGGATCTGCTCGGTTGAAGCGGGGGTGGGGCGGGCCAGGCCGTGTGAGAGTCTGTGTGCGACAGAATACATGTGCATGTACGCGTGCATTTACCTTAGCATGTTAATAGGGATAGTAAGAGACATGCATTCGCACACACACTCAGAGTATCCCTTGGAGGGTGTATATACAAGAGTGTGTGTGTGTGTGTGTGTCCCCAGTGTCCAGTAGTGTAACCGACACCTTGACTAAGGTAGCGGCGGTAGCTTTGAGCGTGGTCCGTCCCGCCGTCTGATCCTCGTAACCAGAACTCTCCTTTACTGCTTCCTGTCCGCTTGGCCCACCTTCCCCCTTGCCCGCCTGCCATCTGGGTCTGCCAAGACACACACACACACAGTTGTATACACACTCAAAACACACACACACACACACACACACACACACACACACACACACACACACACACACACACACACACACACACACAGAGCATGGGTTGGACAAGGGTCCTCATGTGCTAACCTGTGTCTTTATTCCCAAGTCTACCTTTGAAACCAATATCACGTGGAGGAGAAGCGATGAATGGACTGCGCCATCATGTTCTCAACTTCAATCTCCCTTTTTCCTTGTCCTGACAAAAGGAATAATGCATTTAGTTTTTGAATACTTCTTTACATATTGTTTTTTAAAGTAAAACAGAGTTAAACACTCAAGATTAGGGTCTGTATTATAGTATTTCGAGTAATCGTTTGACAGATAAGCCTAAAGATCCAGAATATGAGTCGCGTTGGAATTGGACACAGTCTGTTTTTTGGGACTCCTCCAGAGAAAAAGAGCTTTCAACTGCCCTGCGTGACAGTTCCCATTGCTTTCACCAAAGTCCACAACGCGCAGTTGTGTGTAGATGTTTTGTATCTTCTTTTTCACCACTTTGAGTTTGCAATCTTGGTAATGGTCACTGCTGTCTTGAAGAGTCTTTTAAATCAAACCAGCACCCCGCAATGTCTATTTGTCTATTAGTATGCCACTGTGTTCTTTAATTGCATGATTATGACCTGATGGGGGAGGAAAGCTGTCAAAAAGGGACGCTGCCAGCTTGGTCTGTGTCATCCCAGCATGCATTGCATTACGCAATGAATTGGGGCAAACTATCAGTTACATTAGATTGTGTGAAAAGGTGATGTGGCAGTTGCTCTAGCGGTCATGATGATGCCCTTTTCTGCATAAGATACCTTTCTCTGGTGTTAGTCACACCAGTTTAATACAGCTGCAAAAAAGGTATTAAAATTGCTTCTTATGCACCAAATTTTAGGGTACTTAAATAAGAATGGATACTAAACCAAGGTCAGATGGGTGACTTTTAAATACTTGAACTCTTATCGCAAGTATTTTGAACTTCATTAGTTTTTTTGAGGCTCAGGTGGATCAGCAAATTGTTTTAGATTCCTAACGAGCCTGAGATTGGACACATATTCTTTTGGTAAATTGCAAAAGAGAATTACTTTTTATTTTCTTCATGTTCATAATAACAGGACCAAGTATTTGTATAACTAAACCTTTGATCCCTCTCCTTTATAAACCTGCATCAGAGCCTGTGTGTACTTCATGCTGGTATGTAAATGATGTACCTGTGTAGATAACGTTTCCGAGTGGGGGGCACTGCTGGGTTTTAGTATCATGGGATCTAGTTGACACTTTGTACACTTCCTCCACTCTTCATACCTACATTGTGTTTAAGATCAGATCGCACAAACACGCACACAAACAGACACACACACACACAGCAGAGGTGGAAGGGCCAGTGTCAGGTGTAGCGGGTAACAATGCAGGGATGCGTAGCAGCGAGCCAACATGGTGTCTGTGACAGTGACAGCTCCTCAGAGCTGCTCCTCTCTCCTTTCATCACAGACAGTCAGAACGTGTGGAAGGAAGACTGCTGGCCAAAATATTAACCTTAACCAGGAGGGTGTTTTGACACGGTTAAACCTCTGACGTACTGATCAGGGCCTGAACAGAAAAGTGATGTAGGTGGCGTCAGAAACTCAGGAATCACCAGTGAAAGTGGATAAATAAAATTGTTTTTACAGGTTGTCCATGATGTGATGACGGGTAGGCATAGTGGGAACAGGGAAGAAAAGACAACTTATTTATTTTGAGTTCTGCAGGTGCCTGCTCACAGCTTATTGGTTTTTTGGATGACTCTTTTACTCTAAAGAGGGCAATTTATGTCCCTCTCTCGTCTCCCTCCAGAAGCCCGGGTTGAAGTGGCTCGCTTATTTTAGCTAGGTCTCGTGGTCTTGACTTGTGGTGACATATTAATTGAGCGGTTCCTCTAAAGAAAAGAAAGGCCAGTGTCTTGATTGGTCCGATGTTGTTTGCAGAGCTTTGAAAATTGGTTTTGTTTGGCTGGAAAACTCTGAGGTGTTTATTTACACATCAGAATGTTTCAAATGGCAGCTGGCTCTCTCACTCTTACTGTATTGGTGTTTGTGTGCATGTGTGGAAGTAAATTCTCTATTTGCTCACTTTTGTACATGCAGCTGTGCAGAGCATGTTTGCATATAAGAGATAAAGACTGAGACAGAAAAATAGGCGAGTGGGGCAGTTTACTCTGTTTGGCTGCCTCTTAAGTTTCTGTCCTCTTCATCCATTATTGACCACATTAATCGACACCAGCCGAGAACTCATTACAACTTCTGTGTGGCTTTATGTGGACACAACATTACTTTCTAGATGCACTCATTTGTTTGTAATGTGTATGTGTGTGCTCACTAAAGGGTATGGCTGGGATGACCAATACGGAGTATATTCTAAGATTTCCAAGTGATCTCCTCAGCACAGAGGAGAAGTTGAAATTCTTGCACCGGTATTTTGCAAACATGCTCACACACACCCGCACTTGCATCTAGAAAGTAATGTTGCAGCTCAGCCACCTATCTGAACATGGTTGCCAAGACAACAATTGTTTTAGTTGGCATGTCTGTGAGAAGGAACATTAGAATAACAACATGAGGCCTCAACAAATTAGCCTTTGGAAAGCTGGAAAAATGACACATTTGTTCTGTGTTTGCTCTGGAGAGAATATCTTGTTTTGGGGAAAGACAAATCAGAGTTTGCTTTCCACCTTGGTTTTCCATCTTGTGTGATTGGAAATGTTTAGAGGCATCATGGGAGACATAAAAAGAAGACAATTGGGTGTTTTACAACTTTGGATGTTCTATGTGTGATTTTATACTGACCTCATGGCTGCATAGAGAAAAAGACGTTAATCGCAATTGGACAGTAAAAAAATATTGCCTCAAGTTTTGTAACAGGGGGAAAGTATTTCACATACATACACAGTCATATCTTGCTCCATAGTATGCCCATTTAAAACTTCAAATGATCCATATATATTAGCTGTCCTTTAAAAAAGTGAGGCTGAGCTCTCTCTCTCTCTCTCTCTCTCTCTCTCTCTCTCTCTCTCTCTCTCTCTCTCTCTCTCTCTCTCTCTCTCATGCTCTGTGTCTCTCTGCTCAACTGAAGTATCAATAATAAGATTTATCTGTCTTCCCCCACAGCCTTGATTCAATTATCTTCATCTCTCTCTCTCTTTCTCTTCCTCTGGCTCCTTCCCTATTTGCCCCTCCACCGTGGATCCGTTTCCAATTGAAGGCAGGTCATGCTTTGTGTTTCTATTTGTCATGACAGGCTCCCTTAATGAGTGGAGGCTCTCTTCCACTGCAGCTTAATCAGATCTGGAGAGTAGGGAGGAAGGGCTGAAGAGGTGGGGGTAACCAGGTAAAAGTGGGGTCACAAGTACTTTACCTCCAACTCCTCATTGTCTGCATTTCCCCTTTTTAGCAAAATTAGATTTGTGTGGTCCCTCCTCTTCCCCCCCTCTGCGAAACGTGTGTTTCGTTTCCAATCTGCAGCCTTTGAAGTTTGAAGGGTCCCTTGCCCCCTGCACACGCCCTGCTCAGCCAACCTCCCCAAAGCCTTACTCTATCTTGCCCCCCATGCACCTACTTCCAGACATACCTCATTACCTGAGGCTGTATTGGAAGAAAGAGTCTCAGCTAATCAAATTGACTCTGCAGGTTTTCTGCCATTGGAGGAAGTGCCGGCCATTGAGGGGTCATTGGTTCAATGCTAGGCTTCAGAATTGAGTCACCAAGTGGAAAAAATCCTCAGGATAATCTGTAGACTTTCAATTTCAAATCATGTGCCAGACTTCATCGTGTAGTTGAAAGGAAAAGTTTGTAAAAACATACAAAACGAGTAATGGCATACCACTGCTTCACCAGAATGTCAAAATAAAAGAGCCAAAAATGTTCCAAAACAGATTTTACACTTGGCTGGTTTTTAAAAGTTAGAATATGTGTTTTTAAAGGCTGACAGAAACACACCCTTTTCATAGTAGTGGCTTAGTGCCCTCTATTAGTAGTAGTAGTAGTATGTGAAACATTAATACTAGGCTGACACGCTACATTCCTCCAATCCAGTAGAAAGTCAAAATTAAAATAGGGTTTTAAAAAAAGAAAAAGCAGGGCTTTTAAGGAAGCTTGTATTGGCCTGAATACAATACACTTCATTTCCTCAATATAAAATACTTCTGAGAAAAGTGGGATTGTCTTATATTTGGGGTTCGGTCATCAGATGTCAATATTAGTTGCAACAGATGGTGCCACTTATCTTTAAAGCAAGTGTACACTCTGTGACTGAGGCCAGCCGTCACTCAACGCTACGATGCCAGGGCGATGAATGAGGGAGAGACACGAAGTTGCTTAAAAGTAGGACAAGATAACTACAAATGAAGCAGAGTTATGATGCCTTTTTAAAGAAAAAGATTTCCAATGGTGAGCTGACATAGATTGTCTTATATCTGTATGTGAATATGTTATTGAAAAGCAGATAAAATGTATGCCCACTACCTAACCATTCATAAATAAGGCTGCTGGTTATTTTTATGGTATTAAAATAATGATACCATAAGTGCTTTATTTACACATGTTATCTTTTTTTGGTTCCAATTAGAATTTTTATTTTTTTTTAGTTATGTTTAGGCATTTTTCCTTTATTTGACAGGACAGCTGAAGAGAGACAGGAAAAGTGGGGAGCAGAGAGTGGGGGAAGACATGCAACAAATGATTAAGGCTGGGAGTTGAGCCCTCTTTCGCGACTGCTACCTCTAGCCTATAGCCTAGCATATGTGGCACGTGGGTAACCGCTGGGCCAATGGCACACCGGGGATCATCTTTTAATCAGTCTCGACTTATAGGCAAACATCATACTTAAAAACTGCGTACAATACGGAATCAGAGGAAGAGATCATTACATGTTTCTAAAAATCTTAACTTAGGAGAACCATCAACTACATACTGTGAATTACTGCAGCACCATATGTCACATTTGCGTTAAGGTACTTCATAAAAAGACACAACTAAACACTTTTTAGCTGTAAAATCCTTGAAGCTTCTTTTACGCTCTCGATGTCCTGTTCCTTTGAGCCGACTTTTAAGGCATCCCATCAAAAAAACACCAAAGGTAGAGTGATTGAGGTAGAGAGACAGAGTTGAGTCTGTTTACAATTGGCAGGTCTGGAGTGTGAACATCTTGAGGTGAGCCTCTGGCTAACTTCACACAAGCTGTGACTGAAGTCTTTTTCATGACCTGGGCTATGCAAATGGCTACATGCAGAGGCACATAAACAGTAAGTTCACACACAGACACACAAAGTGCCTCCTCCATCAGGAAAACACACTCACATTTACACACACATCACTTAAAAGTGCACATGAGGGATGAGGCAGGAAAACGCAGCTGTTGAGTCAGCCAAAGGCATTAGCTTCTCCAGTTCAGCAGCTTTGCATTGGCCTTGTTTTTAGGCTTGCAAGCCATTTGCAGTGGTCTTGGATTTCCACAGGGAGTACAGGGTATGTGAAAGATACCAAGCATCTGTCCTGTTGCTCAGCACTGATGACAATCTTGCAGTTTTTAAATTAGATAGGAGGTTGGATTTACACTTTTGTGGAGTGGATTACATGCTGAAGAAAAATATCTGGCCTGAGCTCATGCAAGACATTGTAAGGAAAAATCACAGTCACAAATTAAGTTGCATTTCCACCAAGCGGTCTGGTTCAGTTCGATACAGTACGGTACGTAATTGTTAGCAAGTTCACTATCAAAATTAGGGAAAGGTAGCAAATAATCAATCAGCACCATCTTACTTTCTGGCACCTTTCTGTCAACCGTAAACAGGGGAGCTAGATACTTTGCAATCAGAGAGAAAGGAAGGGAGGAGAGAACGTACTGGATAATATCTCTCACAATGTTATATGATCAGTGCTTTCAGATGTTATTGTGGTTTCGGGAGTGGTCTTATCAGGAAATTATCTTATTTTATGATAACTTTTTTTTCTTATAAGTAAATGTGAGATACTTTTCATACCAAAAGGTCACCCTGCTGCCACATTTTAACACAATGATGACCACTGTCTGATACTTCCACATTGTTTACCAAAGCTTCTGTTAGAGATGAACATGACTAGCATTAGTGTCCCAGATGGGGTCAATGCATTTTTAAAATCTTAATTTAAATAATGTCACACCACTGCAGACATTGTATCTCTTCTCTGAAGGCTTCAAATTCACAAACTGTTTCCTTTAACAGCCATGTCATAAAATGTGGCCAGTTTACAGAGCTCTGTAGCCACGTTCATAGACTGGAGCATAATATTTTTACAGCCTATTGTTGAATCAACCATTCACATCTCACAAATCACCACTTTTGTCTGGCTTTAGTCTTCATTTTTTGACAGAAAATTGTGACCAAAAAGAGGAAACATCACTCAATCAATAATTGAATTATCATAAAACTTTTTTCTCAAGCAACATTTAATTACCAGTTTGCCTCCCTGCGGCTGCACTGATGGTGTGTGTCACAGTGTTTTTGACCTTCAGCAGACGGGTACGAACTCTGTGCCCCTTGCTGGATGAGAGCACGACACACAGGGTTGCAGACTGTAATAAAGACACCGAAGGGTTGCATGTAGAATGTAGCAGTAGAAGCATCAACATGTTTTATGTGGGTGTCTGTATGTGTGTTGGCAAATGCCAGCAGAGAGACATGTCATCTTGGGTGAGTGTCCCCTGGCTTTGGCTTTGTGTTGACCTCTCACCCAAATTAAACTTGTACAGTTTCCCTCTCCTCCCTCAGCCTCCCTCCACTGCCCACTGCCAGGCACTTTTGTTTTCACATGGCCGACTTCTCAGGGAACACGCTCATATTTGTGGCTTTTGGGGCTGGCAGCAAAGTGTGCTGCGCCTGTCAACTTTTTTTCACTCTGACTTACCCCAGCACCCAAATTGAACTATTCAGTCATTTCCTGTCATCCCCCCTCCACCACCTTCCTACGCCAATATCCGCCAATAAAGTTAAATTTCAGCGCAAAACAGCTTGCATCTTCTCCTTTGCATAATTGTTGCCCACACTCCATGTATAAAGAAAGCGGCCTTCTCAAAACATGATTGCTGAAAAGCTCTTGAATCCAGATAAGAAACTGACTGATGGTAACATAGAGCTTCCAGCATATTCTAGCTCCTGAAGATTACTTTTGTTTAAATGACCTACAAAGCAAAAGCAAACATTTTGGTCTTTTTGAGTACCCGCAAAACCGTTAGCATGAGCGCCCTCCTCTACGAAAAGGTCAGATTCATCCAAAGCATTTCCCTGAAAGTGAGTGAGAGAGAAAAGGACATGCAGAAAGAAAGAGAGAGAGCAAGATGGTTATCTGAAGTGAGGTCAGAAATGAAACATGTCATAGCAAATTAGAGCCATGTTGTTTGAATTACTCTGGCCTGCTTCTTAAAGAACAGTCTACTTGGGGGAAAAAAAGTGGGCAAAGAGAGCATGGATTAAGTAAAAAGAGTGGGACAGACAGAGAGGGAGAGATGGGAAAAAGAAAGATACAAGGAGTAATTTTAAAAGCAAAAAAAAAAACGATAAAGAAAGAATAACAGTGCAAGTTAGGAGGAGAGAAAACAGAGGGAGGGAGAGGCTTGACAGAAAAAAATGATGTTTTTTCTGGAACAAATAATATGACTCGGGCTGAGTCATGGGCCTGCCGAGGAATGATGATGATGATGATGATGATGAGAAGAAACCTTGGACTCATTCCTGCTTCAAGCTAAGTTTGGGGCATCATTTACCAAACTACTGGAGAGGGGCCCCTGTGTCAGAATGTGTGTGTGTGTGTATGTGCAATAATAACCACATTCTCTAAGCATCTTCAGCCACCAGGGCCTGTTTTTATAGCTGGGAAAAGGGATGGGCCAACACTCGTTAGGAAGACTATTTTGGAAGATAGGAGGGGATAAAAACAGAGGGTTTGAGGGGGAAGGATGACCAGAAGGGGGGTGTGCAGAGGGACAGAGAGCCTGCAGGATCATAGACTGGCTTGTCCAATTGGGATGCATCTACGAAGAGATGAGCCAAAGATCTGGCCTTCTCTGGGAAAACGGCCTCCTGAGACTTAGATGTGTGCAAGCTTCCCGGACAGGATTTCACAACTCTGAAAAAAGTTATTTTCAACAGAAGTGGAAACTCGAGATAATGTGGCAGAAAATATATCTTTTTGTCCTCCCTCATTGGCTTATTCCCTCACTCTTGTTTTGTCCTCTTTATCTCCACTTACGTGTTTGTAGAAGTCCTATTTTTCATGCCCCTTCCATGTTCAGCAAAGACAGAGACATCATCAATTAGACGTATATGAGCATCAGTGTGTGTATATGTGAGCTAGGGAGAGTTAGAGAGAGATGTCTTGGATTCAGCTTATTTCAGTAGCCACAACGACAGGTATTAATGGACACAAAACACACACTTACAAACACACATGCACACAAAGGGAAAAAGTGCCAAACAGGCAGGGATAAGCTGATCCGGTAATCTTCCCTCCAACAAAGGAATGCATTTACGAGACATGTGTGTTTGTCTCTCTCTGTGTGTGTGTGTGTGTGTGTGTGTGTGTGTGTGTGTGTGTGTGTGTGTGTGTGTGTGTGTGTGTGTGTGTGTGTGTGTGTGTGTGTGTGTGTGACTGTATCTGTGTGTGTAATTGTGAGGTTGTGACCATGTATTCGTGTGCAAACAGCATAAGTATCTGATTTTTTGTTGGTATTGTGTAGCAGTCGGCCACAGTGCAAGTCATGCCACCATAAACACAAGGGGGACAGGCGTCTTTGAATAGCAGCAGTGTGTGTTGGAAGACATCAGGCGGTGAATCCATCACGCTACCACTGACAGGCCCAGCGATGGGAAATAAATATTTACTCTAAGCTTCCCCAAATCACATCCAGAGACGTCTCTCTGTGTTTCCCGTCTCTTCGTTGCTCGTCCTCCTGTCTGTGTCCCTCTCTTTCTGTCAGTGTGTCCTGTTTCTGATACGATTTTCCTTCTTTTTCTTTACCTAAGCATTCTCATTCTCGCCATCATGTCCCCCCCCCCACACACAAAACACACCACAGAGCAGGGGCCCGTGTAGACGTGGAACACAGGTCATGTTTCCACTCAAGCACACACACCAACTCACACAAATGAGGGTACAAACATACACAACATGCCCACCACACACACACACACACACACACACACACACACACACACACACACACACACACACACACACACACACACACACACACACACACAGAAACACACACGCAGGGTCAGCCTGAGATATCCATCTGGGGTTTGTCATGTCAGACATGGCCCATGTCTCTCTCTTCTGTAATTATAGCAGTATTTATTTTTTCAGATCGTTCCCGCTGGGTTAGGAGCGTCCCGTGGTGTGGTTTGGACTTGGAAACACACTGGGCTCAAGACATCCAGCTTAGCAGAAAAAAGTGCACACAGTACATCGACTAGAAATTGGTAACCCATAATTCAGAGATTTAATGTCATGTGGAGGAAATGTGCATGTGCTGGTTGGTGTTTGTGTGCGCACAGCTGTGAACGCAAGTTTTAGGAAAAAGGGAAGGCTGTAAGTTTTCACAGAGGAGTGAGTGCCCGACAGCTTGAACCTCACCATGCCAACAGAGTGAGATTTAATATTATAATGTCTCCTGGCAGTATGTAACACTTATGAGCCACCCATAAAGTCGGTATGTTAAGATTCAGAGCTTACTTGTACAACATTTGAAAGTTTGTCAGTTTTAAGTTATAGCTCTGAAGCAAAGCATTAGTTGACTCGATATATTTTACAAAATGTGTGCATTCAGACATCGCACAGCTTTTTAATATTCATACGCCAATTGTGAAAACAAGTACCTATACTGATACAGATTTTCTATATAAAAGCCGATTTTGATACCTAACAGCACCTGTTAGGCAGGTATACTCGCACACAAACATGAGATATGCAACAGATGAAAATTTGCTACAGACATTTGTTCATGGCATTTCATTTGCAGATAGCGATGTTTATCAAAAATGCTGATATCAGCTGATTCTGTCTAACCACTGCATCAGTGTATCCTCACTTTTTGATTCATTTTTAAAACACACATTTGTGCTACTTTACCTATAAGTCCACTTGTAATTTGTAGAAAAATAAGTAGCAGCAGCTCTGATGATTGATCTGATAGTCATTATTAAATGTGAGACTTTTATTCTTATCCTGGTTGATTTGCTTTTTGAAATGTTGCTCCAACAAAGCAAACAACTTTTCACCTCAGGCTTCAAGAGCGTGGGGAGAGATTTTCGCTTTCTTTTTTTTACGTAAAAAAGGAAGGACTTAAAAAAGGGTAAGAATGAACTAATTGATAAATAATCAATCACAAGGATACTGATACAGATCTTGTGAAGAGTTCAGAGTTCACCCAACTAGCTCAGTGTGAGCGAGTGTTGTGTCTTTTGGCAATTACAATCTTTTTTCGAAGTTGTATCACAGTTTTCACAACAATTTAACTTGTCTTTCTTATTCAAAATGTTTGACTCCAGTGTTTTGCGTTAAAGATCCGAGCTTGTTGTGCCGTGTTAGACAAAATCATTTAACTGCTGCAGGTTACCATATCTGTACCCCATCCCAACTCTAATCCTTTTCAACCCTTCTTCTTTTCTCTAGGGTTGCACATCTTATTGTAATGACTCTGTGTGTGCGTCTTTATGTGTGTGTGTCTACCCAGCTGAGCGGAATCACCCTCTGTCCTGGGCACACTCATTGAACTTGGCACTTACGCCACCTGTTTCACTGCTCCCTGTGCTTCCTTTCACTTTCTCCTCCTTGTCTGTCGGCCTCCTCATTTATCTTCCTAGCCTTACAAAGGCTTTACACTCACTGTCTTTTTTTTATCTCTTCCCTTCAAGCTGCCTTACTCCTCTTTGACAAAAACATAGATGAGTCCCCTTGAGGAAATCCAACAAGATAGAGATAATGGCGTATTTCCAATCAGCCTGTGGTGCTAATCAGCGACTATCGTGGGAAAAGCACAGAGGGACAGGGGTGGTAGTGGTGGTGGAGTTGGTGGTAGGAGGAAAACCAGGCCCATTGTCCTGGGGAGATTAAAGTCCCCGAAAAGGCGGCATTGTCCACCGACGGGGATAAATCTTCCTCCTCCCGTCACTCAGGGCCTGAATTCAATTCTCCTCAACCCCTCCTAAAAGAGAGGCTTATCTCCTGCTCAATAGCTTGTTGCGCTACAAGCCAGGCAGGAATGCACCGAGTTGTATCCCTGACACCCGCTCACTGAGTTAAAAAGGAATTAAGCAGGGGGGAAAGAGAGAGAGGGAGAAAGTGAGTGCCTGAATTGCGACCTCTATTTTGCCAGAGGATGTGCGCTGGGAGGCAGATTGAGGTGCCGATAGAAGCTGACAGAAGGAGAGGGGACAGGAGAGCGGGATTGATTGACTGCTGCTGAGGGATTGAGGCCAGAGGAGAAGAATAGTGGCCTGCTTAGTCTGCTTTCTGCAGAGCTGCGAGCAGCATGGTAAACTGCTGCCCCATTGGAGGACAGACAGAGGAGCCACAGCGGAAGAAACCACTTGGGAGCTGCTGGCATGCGGTCTGGATGCCACCTAACAACCCCCCCCCCCCCCTCCCCTTTCTTCCCTTTTCTCTGCCCCCTATTGCTAAAGAAGCATCTCTCTAACTCCAGTCCAGGGGGCATCACCAGTTGCTAAGTCCCACTGCTTCACAACACTTGGATGCCCATTTCCCCTCCAAACAGATTCAATTCAGACCCCCCTGGTCCCACAAAAAGGGATAGACACAGAGAAAGGATGGTTGGCAAATAAATAGAACTTTTTGCAGACTCAGGCCCATAGTCTTGCTCTGTTTGGCCTGTGGAGAAAAACAAGCCTTACGTCCCCATTTTTCACCTCTTTCTCCCTTTCTCTTTCACTCTAACCCCATTGGAGCTATCTCTGGGAAGAGACACAAAAGAGAGAGTGGAGAAAGCGAGAGAAATGGATGGTGAGAGAGAGAGAGAGAGAGAGAGAGAGAGAGAGAGAGAGAGAGAGAGAGAGAGAGAGAGAGAGAGAGAGAGAGAGAGAGAGAGAGAGAGAGAGAGAGAGAGAGAGAGAGATATCAATATAACACTCACTGAATGCCCCCTCAATTTGGATTTCCCCCCATTTGGGCTCCCTCTTCATGCCCTCCTCTTGTTGCCCCTCCTATGAAAAAACAGGATTTTTCCGCTTTGCCACCAATTTCCCCAGTTGTTGTTTATGCCTGCTCTGTCCTCGCTTTCACAATGCAGCCCTCCATCCCTTCAACCCCCCCATTTGCTGTGACTTGGCTCCACTTAATGACGGGGCTTACACCTGCTTACAGGATTAAATTAATTAGCACGAAACAGGGAGCGTTGGAGGGGAGGGGGGGTGGACGAAGAAGAGGAAGAGGCAGGGGGTGGCAGAGGAAAGACAACAACAGGGGGTCAGGAGAAAAGTACAGCAGGAAGAAGGCAAAAGAAAGAACGGGCGGCTCGGCGGCTGGTGCTGGGCCTCATGTTCTGCCGGATGCTTGGGGGTGGTAGTGGGTGTAGGAGGGGGTGATGGCTTGTTTTCAGGAGAGGATATTGGTTTGGCCAAAAGGACGGGGAGACTTGGGCAGTTGGTTGGTGTGTTGCAGGGCTAAATAGTCTCCTAAACAATGTTTGGGTGAGCAGGGTCAGAGGTGACAGCCACCATTATGGGGAAACGTCTGCATCACAGCGACTGTGCAGCTTGTTCCCGGTGCTTTTGTTGACTTCTGCTCTAGCGTGGCCTTTTAGCTTGAGAAACAATACATTGTTTTACTTCATCACACCCCAACTTTTTATTTTACATACAACATACAGAAATACACAATACCTTATGTGTTAGCATGGTCATTATTAGGGTTTCAGGTGCAAAACCAAAATTTCTTGCAACGGTAGTAACCTTTTAATATACTGTAAACTGTTGAAAAATAATAAGTTAAAACTATATTTAACAAGAAAAAACAGTCAAAGTACTTTATTTTTATTAAAAGCATCAACTTAACATCAATAATTCCTATTTGCCTTATAATCTGTCTACTAGTGCTCATCTGATTTAATCATAACCCAACCATGAAATGTCATCCTCACTGCATTCCATGATGTGATACACACTTTCAAGTCTGATTGATACAGTCTCATAATGCGTTCTTTATTTAGAAAGAGGTTTCTGAAAATGTGCAGGCCTCAGCAGCCTCTTCTCTTTGGGCTGGGCTGTCCTCTGTCATCTGTCTCATTTCTCATGGCCTCCGTCTTCTCTCAGCTCTTCTATCTCTGTCCCTCTCGAGCAGCGAGATGTGTGGTTAGAGGGCTGGATCCATCACGATAAACACTTTCAGATGGGTTCCTAGCCCTGTCATACAGGACATCTCAATTCTTTTCCATTTTCTTCTTCAGTTTAGGCGACTGTGTACTGACTGTATGTTTGTCTTTTTGCAGACAACAAGAAAAATGAGATCTGGTGGTGTAACCAGATGACAGGTCACTTTTTTTGTCTGTAATGGGGCCCTATTTTAAAAATAGGAGGCATCTTGGTATCATAAATAAGTTTTGCCTTAAGTGCAGGTTAACACAACACCAAGACTCATGCCCATAAAGTCTTATGTCTGATCAGTATCTTTGAGCCACACACACACACACACACACACACACACACACACACACACACACACACACACACACACACACACACACACACACACACACACACACAGAGGGGACAACGGTTGTGACAGATGCGGTGTGGTTTGGCCTATTGTGTGGCATTGGTCACCTCAATCCCTTCCATATGACAGTGATTAGGCTGGACGCACATGATGCTTGTAGATCCCTGATCTGCCATCTAACACACTCACACACACACACTCCCCTCTGACCCTCACACTCTGTGGCTTAGCACATTCCGTACTTGTATTAACAAACAGCTAAACTAATTTCTTTTTGTCGTACAGTACACTCTCTTTTTGTTTAGCTGTTTACTTGTCGGCGAGGTGGATTGCAGCACAATTGGACTGACTGTGCAGTCCGGGATCACTGGTTGTATAAGCAAACTATTCTCTGGTGTATTTGGTATATGCACAACAGTGATTTGCAAAGTAAATGCATGCTTTGTTTCCTTGTGACAGAAGATATCTTTAATTGTTAATGCACAATTGCACATACATGAATGTATTTTGTTTCACTGTTGTGTTGGGGTCAGGGGCCTTACTTGATAGTGAGTTTGTTGGTGTGTGTGAGAGTGTACAGCTGTGACAGCCTGTGGCCTTGCCAAATCTGGCGTCATAGTGATAACAAATTGACAAGATACTGGCAGACAGTGCTGACAGTTTTGTGTGGAACTGTCAAAACAGCTAATTCAAGAAGCAGAGGTAGGGGAGTAAAGTAAGGGAAATATATTCAGTGAATATTTCGAATGAGGAACAACAAAAAAATCTAGTGATCCATCAGGTCCGGTTTATTACAGAGTACTTAATAACAAAAACTCTGAAGACAGTTGATATGCAAACAGATGAGAAGTAATAAAAACTCCCTGGATATCCTCACTGAGTGGAAGGTTATATGTTTTCATAAGTGAAATGCAGAAATGCATTATAATGTTAAGCTGTAACTACAGTTTCAAATGCTGTTTGTCTCATTCTTACAGTGTGAAGGAGTATTGGAACTGATTCAGTACTGGCTGCTTCAAGAGCTCTCTTAAAACATCCTTTTGTGATATCTTTTTCTTGCCTTTGTTATTCAACTCCTTCCCCCTCCATCCTCATCCAAAGGATCTCAGAGCTCACTTTTAGGATGGTTCATTTTCCACCCATTCCTTATCCCCTGCCGAATGCAATCAGCAGACACTGCTGGTAATAACTTTCCTATTTCTTTCCATCCACTATCTTCCATCTTTACCCCTCTCTCACTCTTTCTTTTTTACCCCCTGCCTTTCATTCCTTTGATTATGTCACACCTCCCTCCCTTCCTATCTATTCCAAATGACAAAAGGTGGTCTGATGAATTTCTGCTCACTCACAATAAAGGTTTGGGAAGAGGTTGGAAAAGACAAAAGGGGGGAAGGAAAATGGAACCCCCAATATTTTGTGATTATGTGATGATATGTGTAGAATATAGATAAATAATTAATAAGATAGGATGAGAAACAGGATTGACTACACAAGTACTCTGTCCTTTCTGTACAACTGTCCTGAGTGTGTGTAATTATGGGGCCTGTTTTTGAAGGTTTCTCCATGTTCATTTTTTTCATTTGACACCCTCAGTGTGCATTAATACAGAACATCTGTTTGCCAGTTGTCTCTCTAACTGATGTCATTAAACTTCAAAAGTAAAAGTGGCTGCTTCCAAAACTGCCATTTCCCCAGACATAAGATAAATGGCAATCTCAAATTCAGCCTCAATGCAGGGGGCAAAAAAGACAAAAGGCAACCAAGGGCCCAATGCCTCCAAAGCGATTAGTGGCTGCCCAGGTAACCCCCCAAATTCTACCCTACCCTCGTCCTCATTCCTCTTATCAGGCTAATTGAAGACAAGCTCTTTGAGACGGACGCACAATAGGCCCAACGGTAGAGTGGCATTTGAGACTCAACGGGTGCACCGGAGAAAGGGGAGATGCCGGGGTATTCTATAAGCACCCCCATACACCTCCTTGTCTAAATCCCTTTCTCTGTCTTTCTTTTATCCCATGGCGTCTCATTCAGCGTCCTACTTGACATAGCTCGACCTCTGAACCCAGAGTTTATGAACTGAAGCAGCAGCTATTTATTTGGTGCGGGAGTGATGTGTGGCCGTACCATTGTGAGGAGATTTAGAGCAATGTTAGCATTGTGTTTGAGTCGCTGTGTGCTTGAATAAGCTGGTGGTCAGCAGACTTGGGTTATTAACACCATTTCAAGACTACAGACAACGGGCCTGACTGAATTGTCAGCTCAGAAAACCAATAAAGTTAAAGCAAAAAACAAACATATTTCTTTCTATTAGGGATACACTCCCCCAAGTTGAAAAAGCTGTTTTTGCTTTGACCTAATGGTCGGACCCAATAGAACAGGTACTAGATATCTGTTTCAATGTCAATAAAAGCATTCTACAGACTTGAAAAACACAAATAGACACCTGTCTTTTTGAGCAGTGGAAGGCATTGCATCATTCTGTTACACATTGGAAAATCCAACCCTCCACCCACTGAGTAAACATTTGTAATCTTCATAAAAAGATCAGTGTCATCATTCATAGTTCAAAGGTGAGACTGTCATATCCTCCTCTAGGACTATTTATCAAATCTTTTCATACAAAGCTAGCTTGATTTATTTCTATCCAGCTTGATTTGTATGTCTCCTCTTTTAAAGCAACAAATTACAATATATTTGAATACTAACACCACACTATTCAACTTCCACTTTGCAATCCATGGTATAAAGAGTGAAGCTTTGAGAATTTAAGCTTCAGGATTTAACAACAAGTCATCCTGCCGGTGGAGTCATCACACAGGATTGCAATGTCAGAGCAAGTTTAACCAGGTGCTACACCAGATATCTTAATACCTTAAATTATTCCAGGGATATCCTAAGACAATAAAATCCTGGGTGTTTATCAATAAGATGAGTCCATGAAAAGTCAAAGTCACAGATTAACAAGCCATGGCCTGTCTATGTGCTACCCTGCTTGTGTTGATGTGTAGGTTTGTGTGTAAAGGGAACAGGTTAGGGTTTGAAGTGGTTGCGTTGTTGCAGTCTTTTTGGAGGACATGCCGCTCCAAGCAAACACAGAGCTCTGCTTAAACAAACAGGGGAGGACAGGAGAGCAAGACTAATGATGGGATCCATGCAGCTTACATACACATGTACACACACGCGCACACAGATGCACGTATGCACTTACAGACTCACTAGAGCAAAGACAAGAGGAATTTGTCCCCAGGAAGAGGAGTGGTGGAGATAAACCGTCAATCTGTGGTGGGATGAAATAAAGGAAAAGCTGTTGTCTCTCTTTTTCAAAACCATGTCACTCCTTCATTTTAATGAAAGAATAGAAATATCCCAGATTTTTATTTTTGCAATTTTAAACTCAGTATCTCGGTAGTGGGTCTTTGATGCTATGTGCTCATTGTTCTCTGCGTTTGTGTATATGCGCATCTGTCCGCACATGCACGCCTGCCTGAGCGCCTTGACAGCATTGTGCAGCAGAGTCCTTGACAGAAGTGAATTAATCAGACCCCTCTGGCCCATTTGTCTCTATTTGGAGGGCTAATTGGAAAAGAAGCAGGTGTTAATAGAGAGAGGAGAGAGCCACAGTAAGGGAGTGTGTACGAGTGTGCTTCTTGTGTGAGTGTGTGCATGCGTGTAATAGAAGTCTCAGAGCTAAGTTAACCAGACTTAATTAGGCCTGCTCAGGCTCCAGCCAACCTTATATCTTTCTCTGCGATGATGCAGTGAGCTAGAGATGGAGGAATGTGGGAGAGGAACTGTAAAGTTAAGTCAGGCCTTTTGCATGTTGGCTGGCTACGGTCTTGATAACCAAAAAGAAAAAGAAACATTAAGATTAAGGCATGATGTTGAACACAGATGTTGCAGACAGATGCTGCAGGGATCCTCCACAACCACACAAGAGTTGAATTTGTGATGCCGCCTGCTGTTTAGAGTGGGCACAGTGTGAAAGAGGAAGAAAGACAGGGCAATGACGCTCCTCTCTTTGCAGATATTTACCTAAACTGCTGTTGTCTGGGATTGTTTGTTTGAGATGCTCAATTGCAAGTGCATGGCAGGCCTGTGTCCTGTCCTGCGGCTACCTGGCGATAAAGTTTGAACCTGTTTTGAAGCTCAATCAAAGGCCCCACTAGCTCGTTAGCTCCCTGCATATTTAGCTGGCTAAGTGATGTCAGCAAGTTTTAATGGACGGCAGCTTTTCTCAATTACGCAGAAGGGAGGCGAGCAAACTGTATCCAGTGCTATATGTGTATGTGTGTGTGTGTGAGAGCGTGTGTGTGTTTGATGTGGTGTTTACTCAGTTGAAAGCTGTCTCCTGTGTGGTCTCGCCACAAAGTTATCCCCCTCCAGATCACACACACGCTCACCTGAGGCAGTGTATGTATGTGTGTGTGCGCGTGTGTGTGTGTGTGTGTGTGTGTGTGTGTGTGAGAGTGGATGTCTTCATGGAGACGAGTAGGTGTAGGTTTAATCTATGACACATCTCTATGACTTTGGAGCACACTGCTCTTCCTACCAATATCCGGTACACTCATGTTCACGCAGAAGACACATAGATCCAAACACACACACACACACACACACACACACACACACACACACACACACACACACACACACACACACACACACACACACACAAAGATAAACAGATATTCAACACATAAACATACAACAGAATCTTCCATAATATTTAGATATTTTCCTATGCACACAGTTCTAGCCATGCGCCCAACAATGCACATACAGTCGAAGACACATCTTCTTTTCTGTTTTTGTTTAAGTCTCATACACACTCAAGAGATGGAATACTGCGAGCTACGAAGCTACGTCAGTCAGACGACCTTTCATCAATCCATCAGTTTTAACCTACCAGTTTAGGACATGAATTTTCATATAGCTAAATATAAAGTTGTAGAAGTTAAGTTTATGTGACTAATAAAACAAGGGCTCTTTAAGACAACATGTTTATCATTTTCAACATAAGGATTTTGGTGTGGTAATTAAGACATCACATCGGATCTACCCTCAAACGTTTGTTTAAATATGAAAGGTTTTTATGTGACAGTGGCCAGTTTTTTAACTTTTCCTCTATTTTTTTTACTCTGTCCTTCTCCCTCTCAACTTGCTCAACCTTTAACCATCTCTTCATCCCCCCATTCTATAAATGCAAATGCTGCTTAGACCACTTTACATCCTCACACAGGAGTGTCGGACTGAGGCGGGGTCACTGAGTATATGAGGCCCTCATGTTTGAGGGGCCCACAAAGATAAAATAATGTCAACGTAAGTTGAGGCCCATATTTTTTTCACAACGCTCCTGTCCACACGTGCAAACACAATCACTCAAAGTTTGGTAGTCCGTCATTGGTTGGACAAACCTGTGAAAGTGGAGTGTTTTTTATGTTTTTACATATTTATTTGTTTCAGGAAAGTTTTGTCTAGAACGCCAAGAGCTCTTTGGTGTCTGTTCGTGTTTGTGTGTGTGTGTGTGTGTGTGTGTGTGTGTGTGAAAGAGTGTGTTAATGTGGCAAAATATGCATCGATGTGAACACTCTGCCCTCCTGAACCTAGAATGCCCCCTGACATGAACAAACACACACAAACACATAAAAACACACACAGACACACACACACACCAGTCAGAGGTGGGATGGCTGCAGGCGAGGAGGCAGGTCCGCAGCGATTAGAGGGGCTGTGTGTGTAATGGTTGCCATGTGCAGACCCATCTCATCCACCATTACACACACGCACACGGCGCCCACCTCCCGAATCCCTCCAAGATACCGTACACTTTTAAAAACATTAGCCACTAATGCTTTAATGCCCTCACGTCTGCGTGGGGTTTGACTGGAGCTAAAATGGCAGACACAGAGGAATGCTGGCTCGTGTTTGCTCAGTGTATGAGGAAGGGCTCTGGCTTACTTTTGATTCAAACATGATGGAACTTTAGCCCCGCTGCATTCTATTTAAAACATGACATGCATGCATTCAACACAACAATATAGTTCAATTGTGGAACTTTGTACAATTACGTTTGTAGTTTAATTTTCAATAGATTTATGTTGGACAGTCTTACACACCCTTTTTCTTTGATTTAGATCATTAATCATGGGCTTCCATGCAAAATGCCGACCAGTGTGGATATTTACATGAGAATGGTGCGGCCATGCTGCCCAGCCTGTAATGACTAACGAATGCTGGGCAGGGCTAGTGACCTCTCCTGAAGTGTGCCAGGTGTTTGTTCCGGGCAGTCTGCATGAAAAGCAGCGCCTGACCTTGGGACGGGTGGGTGAAACCCGAGTTGCCTCCACCACGTCTAAATGTCGGGCACCTGAAAAAGCCTAAAGCTCCTCCCTCATGTTTGCTCATTTTTTCTTTCTACTCCACCTGTTGCTCCACCCTCCATGATGTAAAAACAAAGTGGGAAAGTACTAGCGTACCCTCCTCCTGTGTCTCCTCCCTCTTCTCCTCCCACCTCCACCACACGCACATACAGAACCTTTGGCCATTGGACACTGAACAGCTTCCTTGTCTGTGAGGTCAGTGAATGTAAGCACAACCAGAGAGGGCGCAAAAACAAAAGTGTTATTGCGAGGGATTCATTGTGTCAACATCTTAGCTGGTGAGCTCCAGAAGGGAAAAGAGGGCACAGTCGAGACTATTTACTGACAAAGGGGAGCGGCATACAAGGGAGTTATTTAACGTGCAGTTCACCTTTACATGCACTCGTTAACTAATCAGTAAAAGAAACATTTCTGTCACGAAAGGGTGCTGAGATTCTCCCCATAGGTTTCTTACAGTGATGTCGCTGTGCAGATGTGTCACGTCCACAAGACAGGTATGAAAAAACACATTGTTCCCCCAAGAGTTCATGGCAGGAAATTGATGTAGAAAACAAGGTCCTTATGTTGGGTCTGCTGAGTATTGGCATTGAGGAGTTAAAGACCAACGCTTTCAGGTATTTAAGACGTCAGCTGGTACATTTGCTAAACATTGTTGGTCTGTTTGGCAGAAAGAAGCATTCCTTGAAGCATGAATGATTTTCTTGAGCTTGTTCCTGGAAGGCAGGGCAGCAGGATAGACATCTGTAAAGTGAGAGACCCCTCCTGACCCACGGCACACAAACATTAACACACTGGAATGAATAAGGTGTGGGCATGAACCAGAGAAAAAATGTCATTATCTGCACCATGTTTAAGCTCTCACGGCTCACGGCTCACTGCAGGACTGTGAAGAGTAATTCTTTCTTGGATCTTGATTAGTAATTTAAGGAAATAGGTGATAATGAGGCTGCCGGTAACTTGGCACTTGAGTGTAATTAGCAAAATCAGATGGAGGTTAGTATGGACATTACAATGTGCCTGGCCAGTTTGTCAATAAAATGGACCCACTTCTCCCATACTTGTGTGGCTGAATACAGGTTTATTTTCATTGGAAACCAATAAGCTAGCCTACCTTCAGTTCAAGAGACTTTAACAGGTAGAAAATCAGTGTTTTAGCTTTATCTTACAGAACAGTAGAGGTTAAAACTCCTTCCTTTTATTATACTGTATTATAAATGGTCACCTTTAAAGAGTGTATTTGAGATCTCCCTCAAACATTTACGATAGTGGGACAGCTTCTTCTTCTTCTTTTCAACCCCAGACTATTAATATTGTGATTGGCACATGAGAGTGAAGAGCACTGCTCTTCAAAAACAATATCCTGTTCACCTTTTGTATATGTTGGGTCCTTTTGGTCTCCCTACAAGTATCCAAAATTACAAAAATACTAAAATGGACACTAAAATTAACAAAAACTAAACTAATCAAAAAATGTGGAAACAAAAATTGACCAATAAAACTATTATAACCATTGGAAACAAGAAGAGAACAAAACAGAAACGACCAAAAAAACAAGAGATTTAAGTCGCCTCTGACAATCTTAACTGCAAGCATTATATTGTATGTTAAAAGTTTGTTCTGTTCTGTGCTTGCTGTATATATTCAGAGTGGTTTCTATTCCCCGCGAGGAATTTATCCAGATTTTCTGCAAACATAACTCTTAACAAATTCAGTAAATAAACTTCTCCCCTCCCCTCTAATCTTTCTTTATTTTGCTTCAATCTATCACTGCAAACCCATCGCCTTTACACATTAGCCAAGTGGGAATCAACTTGATCAATATAGATCTCTCTCTCTTTCTCTCTCTCCTCTTTTATTTGGCACTGTTTCCCTCTCCGTCACTCTCCTTCACACTTGACTTGTCCCCCGGGTGTAGCAGATTAATAATGCCAGCTCTCTCGCCATTCAGTGGAATGCATAAGGAGTATTGTATAGAGGTCCTTAATGAACTGGGTGGCCAGTGTTGGCCTCAACACCAATTAACACAGCTTTTAATTATGGTTCTAATCAGAGCAGCTGACGCTGAGAGCCCCTGCAACCCTGAAAACAATTGCCACGCTGGGGCTGCAGATGCACACAAGCACATATGCTTTGCAGAAAACAAGAAGCTAAACACTTTTAAAGAGGAGCTGCTTGACCATGAACCTTTCATTCCTCCTCCAGCTTCCCTCCTCATTTAGCTCCAACTCTCCTTATTTTATTGTTGACCCATTGCCCCGTCTGAAGAGGGTTGAAAACATATCTGGTCTTAAAATAGTCCAAACACTTTTTATTTAGAATCACTATGGCAGCAAGTCAAGGGTACATGCTGCCCCGTCCAAAAACATGAAGCAACAGGAAGAGAATGTCTGCTGGAGAAGTCTGCCAACTTCCTAAACTGAGAGCATTTTTTAAATCATTTTTTAACATGAAGACGCTGACTGTTTAACTGAAGAGCTCAAATAAAAGTTACTTTTTGCTGCTGGGGAAAGATAAAGGAGATGTGGTTGGTTAAAGTCATGAAGACACAGTTACTAGCACGATTTCCTGGACATGAAGCATTTTTTTTATGTTGTAGGGCATGGTTTGCTCGACTTTGGTTTCTGCAGCTGTCTAAGGAAGTGAATGGCTGAATGGATACAGGACTTGTATCAAGTAATGGGGATGGAAGTTGAGCTCTTGATAGTGTAAGTGCTGTCCTGGAATCAGTTTGACTTCTTTTGGATCAGACTGTAAAAAAGCAAGGACAGGACTTTTGGTCAGAAATCCCCCTGCTCTTGAAATAAAATCAAATAATATGTTCTTTTTTATATATATTATGTACATCAATGTACACGTGGTTATAAAGGGGCTATGAAGTAAACTGCTTGCTTTTATGGTGCAGTGTATAACGTAGAAACACAACGCCCAATTGCAGACATGGTAACATAACTTTTTGTGACCTGACGATTTGTTGGAAGTTTTAGAAAAATAGTTCAAAAGGTTGCTGTTGATTAAGTTTATTCTGTTTCAGGGTGCTACAGTACTGATTTGAAAACCACAGAAGAAGAACTTTTTCACAACGTGTGATCGGGCATAATGGTGCATGGGTCAGGTTACTTTGGCTCAAATATTAAAAGCTTCTTTATGTTCACTGTGAAATGCTTGCATTTCCTTGGTTCCATGCTTTTTCTTTGCTGTATATATGCGGCCTTGTGTCTATGTATTTTTTTTTATGTATGGACCCAAGTTTTGCCTTATGAAATGACATTATTTCTGGATCAAGATCTGCAGTAGAACCTGCTTGGAGAAGTCAGGAAAACTATAAAACAGCGTAGAAGTCAGGGTTAGGGTTAGATCAGTTCACAGTTACCTTGCACAGATGTCGAACATATCCTTTCTTTCTTCTCTTTTGAATCCTTTATTCTCCATCCTCTCTATTTTCATCCCCTTTTCTTTCTTTTGTCTGTCTCTTTTTGCATATTCACTTTGAATTGTTAGCAAAGCTCACCCACTGTTCCTAATCAGCTCCCTTTGTAGAGTGCAGCGCCCCAACACCTGAACATGGCACTCACCAGCATCACACACACATACATCCACACTCACCTATGAACAAAGGGGAAAATGCCTCTCTTTGGAACATTTTAAGAATTTCTTTTCTCTCTCCCTGCCTTTTCTATCTCACTTTGTCTCAACACTGGCACAGATATACATCGATACACACACATGCAATCTTGTGCACATACAGACAGCGAGATAGCAAAGCAGACAGAATGGCATTAAGAATGACAAATAGAGGAAGATAGATTGTAGGGTAGACAGACAAAGAGAAGCAGAGCCTAGAAAATGACCCTCTTTAAAGCCTGTTAGAAATCACAGCCGTCAGCACACTCAGAGCTGGCATGGCAAACTATCGGGAAACAGCCCGTCCGTCTCTCCGTT
Source organism: Notolabrus celidotus (assembly GCF_009762535.1). Lineage (NCBI taxonomy): Eukaryota > Metazoa > Chordata > Actinopteri > Labriformes > Labridae > Notolabrus > Notolabrus celidotus. The sequence continues at coordinate 14,572,905 of NC_048282.1, read as the reverse complement.
CTCTAAAGCAGCCCTTCTTTTTCTCTTTCTCCCTTTTCCTTTTCGTGTCTCTTTGTCGCTCTCCAACTTGGTTGTACTTCCTGTAACCCTGGTAGCCTTTATTCGTTTTACTGAGAGAATTGGTTTGTAGTTGCACTGCAGCTCACAGTGCATTGTTGGGCTTTAGTGTCTATGGTCCTTTTCATGCTTTTTGGAGAGAGGGAGAATAAAGTGGCTTCAGTGCAACTGTTTTCTTCTATTTCACTTTGGGTAAAATTATGACTCAAAATATATTGCCTTCAGACTAGTCTATTCTAAAGCTGTGTCTTTGCACTTGTGTTTTGCATGTAGTATGCTTGTCAGCAAAACTCAAGTTAGTTATATTCCTGTTAGTAACACATTTGTCTTAAAGGCTTTGCAATCAGTAGAAAACGAAACTAAATATATGTTGACCTTTGTTCGGATGCCAACACCTGTATTGTTACTTTGTCCCACGTTGTCTCAGTTCTGGCACACATACTGCACTGGCCTGAGCCTCTGAAACTGCTTAAATTGCTATATGATGTATCAACTGGTATGCCGACAATGAAACGACTTATTGCCATAACCAATAAGCACCCCAAATATTCAATTCAGGTATGACATGAAATATCATAAGGGGATATAAACGTTTTCTCATCATATTAGTATCAGAGGAGTGCTATGCTGTCAAATCTGAATTTTTTGTGGCATTGGTATATAGGATGCAATTTGTTTTGGGGGACTCTCAGAGTAAGTTTGAGATGTCTTCCTGTATGACGATTTTATTTGCCTTCAGCAAAGTTCATAATGTGCGGTTTCTGTACAGCTGTGTAGATCTTTCTAGTACCATTTGTTTTCGCAGTGTGGAGCTGAGCTGAGCTTACTATAACTTTGATAGTTGTGAGGTTTTGACCCACTGCCTGCTATGGATGTGCCACCCACTCCCGCTGGTTTGAGAATTGTCCTAAATTGAGGAGTCTTGTCAATCAGACCAGAACTCACAAGATTTATTTACTCAATAGTATAGTGTACCACTGCTTTCTTTAAGTGCATGATTTTGACCTAATAAGGGTGAGAAAATGTGTTAAAAAGTGGTGTTGCTAGCCTGGTCTGTGATGCTATGTATGTAACCCACTATGCTTTCTGCAACAAAGCGACCACTTGCTTCTTGGAGCACTGTCTACCCTGACTCAGTAGAATACCTTTCTCTAGACTTTTCACTGGTATACTCATCACAGGTATGCAGGACACAAATAACTAGGTGTGTATGTTATACACCGCATTTTAAGGTAATTTAAGGTAATTATTCACTAATACTGAAGTCACATCAGAAGGGTAAAAAATTGTGTTCCATCTTTAGTTTATTTTTATTTGTTAGTTTATTTTTCCTTTAATTGATTGGAAAGCTTGAGAGGGACATGATGAGGAGGATGACATGCACCAAGTTCTGCCAGGACCATGGAATTGATCCTACAACCAGCAGGACAAGGACTGTAGACCCTGGGGTGCCCGCTCCACCAAGCCAGCACCATGCTGCATCTCTGGTTTGAGTTAAAAAATTTTTTAGGAATGACTGGTAAAGCAACCGAGTACTGGAGGAATCCTTTTCCCAGGCAGAGAAGTGTAACAAGAGTAGAATAATTACAATATCAATTAAATAAAAAGTAGGTTTGTTTTGGTAAATGAATGCAGAGCAAACAGTCAAGCTTTTTAGACAAAGTTCAGATTGTAATTTTGAAGAAAACACACTGGGAATGTTTTTGTCCTAGCAGCACATTTGCTGAGCCTCTCTACAAATTGAGTTGGTTGATTTCAAAGCCGGCCTGATCTTTTCATCACCTGCTGTGTTTCATTATATCAGCTTGTGAGTCCACGGGGGCTCGATGCTGACACAACAGACATACAAGCATACACACACTTACACACACATACACACGCTAACCTAATTAAAATGGCCTGGTTAAGCACCATGCGTCAGGGCCTAGCAGGGGTAGGTGTTAGGCATGTGGAGAAGGTGGGGGGGCATTGCGTGGTGGGAGCACACAAATCTCAACTTAAACGCAAAGAGATTAGACAACTTTTGCAAGATATTAGCTGTTCAAAAATGAGAAAAATGTCCCTAAGCCTCTTGTACAAGCGCTGGACCTGGTCAGACAAGGCTGGCTTTTGTTTAAGAGGCTGAGGCACGGACCACTGTGTGATTAGTGTGTGTGTGTGTGTGTGTGTGTGTGTGTGTGTGTGTGTGTGTGTGTGTGTGTTGGCAAAGAGTCATTATCCCTGTGGTGTGCAGGATGAGGGGACAAGACTAATTCAGGCCAGGGTGAGTGTAGGTGTGTGTGTCGTGGCTGTGTGTGTATTAGCAGTGAGATTATGGTATTCTCTCCCATTAGAGAGAGCGAGGGAAACAAAAGTGATAGATGATAGGAGATTTATGGAGAAGAGGAAACAAAACAATGAAATGCTAAGAACTGTATGTGACACATCTCTATCCTGTATGAAAAGCTTTCAAAGTTACACATTTTTCATAAGTAGTATTGTGTTATAACTTAGTTATAACATATATCTATAACATAGATATAACATATATGAGCTATGGCATCTAACTTAACCTAAGCTGTTGCGCCTTCATTATAATTGTCTCAGAGGCGCGATGATGGGACCAGCTCTAGTTCCAGTCTGTAACAGAAGTTAACAGAGCTGAGGCAGCATAACAGGTAAGGTGGAACAGTGCTGTGTGTGTGCGTGTTTGCCTCTTGTGCTTCTGCAACATGGCAACACAAAGCAAAAATCACACACCAATAACACGCCACTGTGGGATCAATTTAAAAGTTCAAAGGCGTGTTATGGACCTATTGGAGACTTGTAATATTAATTGGGCTGTTGGAGAAAGAATAGTAAACACACATAAGTTGGGAATTTATGCACCGATGTGACGAGTAAGGCCCTCTTGAAAGAAGCTGAACATGCTAATCATCGTCAACGAATGAAACCTGGACAATAAGAGTATGATTTCTCTGATTGAGCAATGTTTTTATTTTTATTGTTTTTGTTGCATCTTCGGGCAGAAACAAAATCTTCAAATTTCTGTAACATATTAAATTGCCAGAGTTTAAAATACTGTTACTTGGACAGAAAAATGGCCACCCAAGAGGCCAAGTTGAACTTTCTCCAGTGGAGTTGAAAGGTATGCAGTGCAGGTTGAGTGCTGAGACATGAAAAGTTCCCTTCCATCTGCATTATTGAACCTGAAACACTGAGATACTATATGCTTTATGACATATTTTTTATTCAATGTGCTGATTCATTGTTTCCATTTCTGTTGTAGAGCATGTTTTAGCACAGTCATATGCGTGAGCAGTGTAGTACTGTTGGAAGTATTTTGGACACAGTGAGCGTATTTGTTCTCAGCAGTAGTGTGTTGTTCCTGTCGTCCTGTACAGACACAGACACAGAAAGATAGGGAGAGAAAGAAGAGGGGTATTTAATGAAGCCCTCTCTGCGTGATAAGGAGGGCCACCAGAGTCCCTGGTGTGTGACATGGCCTGGCCCCTGTCATCACAGAGCTCCTGTTGTGGCTGAGAAATATCCACCCCAACCCCTCCCTCATCTAGAGAGAGAGAGAGAGAGAGAGAGAGAGAGAGAGGAGGGGAGACAGTCAGACAGACAGAAAGAGAGAGTCCAGACAGAGGCCATGTGAGTGTGTGTCATATGGAACAGATTTAGTGCTAATGATCCCCCTCCCCTCTGTTCCCCTCTGCTCTGTGCCCACCCTCTGCCATCCATTCTAACCCCCACTCCACATCAGTCCGTCCTGGCCAGTATCATCCCTTCATAAGGAATGCTCCAGCTCAAGCTCCCTTGTCCCATGGCTTCACCCATGCAGCTAAGCACCCGTTGACCCCTCTCAACCCCCAGACCTTGCACCTTAGACTAGAGACTTGGGCTTAAGTCATAATCATCAAGCATCTTTGACTTGTGTAAGACTGCTTTGACTTGAGTTGAGTTTAAAAATGTCATTTGGGACCTGCTGCTTGTCTAAGGTTTGTAGAATTACAATATTACACCTTTAGATTTTGGCTGTTAGTCTTGTGAGAGACACATTATGATCACAACACCTTTGGATGAGAGAGTTCATAAAAGGCATTTCTCAATTCTGCACAATACTTTAGTGACTTCAGACTGGATTTGTCTTGTCTTGAGAATTGAAATGATTTCTAAAACTTTAAAACTGACATATAGGCATGCTTTAAACATGCCTTTGTAAAACTTGAGCTTCCCTCAAATCAGGTTGGACTGCACTTGACTTGGACTCTCCAGTGACTTCTCTTGGACATTGCTGCAGACTTGCACACACAGAAACTACATTTTTTTTTCATATTAACCTTTTAAGATTTCCTGACAGTACTGTTAAGTCATTTTTTGACATTTAATTCTACTTCTGTGTTCAATATTTTCAAAACTTCCTGATAAATTCCTGGCATGGGTAGAACTTTTTGAAGAATAAAAAAACTAATTAAGGTTCTGAGTCTGAATCTGAATATACCTGAGGCAAGCTCTGTTTCCTGCTGTTACTAGATAAAACCAAGACCTTACGGAGAGGATAAGTTCAGGTGTTGTGGCAGATGAGAACATGAGTAGTAACAAAGGGAAGAAACATAAGAATATCCACTTGACAGAGATGAAAATGCTTTGAAAGTGTGAGAGAATGTGCGCAAAAATCTTGACAGAAGCTGGGTTTCACCTGGTAATGCTGCACTACATATAACATCACACAGCCCGAGCAACTGTAGGTCACTAAAACTCTCAAACATACATTTGAAGACAAATAACGTCAGGTTTTTGACACCCTACAAAAGTGTGGCAGTGTATGGAGTGTCCACCACTACATGCGACTTAACCTCGACATCGACCTTCACCCAACTTGTTGGCCCCCTGCACTTCCCCTATCTCTGTCACATTGACACTGGCATTCTTTCACGTTAGCGCATCGCAGCGCCACAGATAGGCCTGCCAGACACCCCCTGTGCTCTCCCAGTATCTCTGACACACACACACACACACAAATTCAAACACACACACATATGGACAGAGTTAATTGGTAACCAGAGTTTATGAGCAGCCGGGAACTTCTAGTTCTACTACGCCGTGGTGAGAAGACGTATGAGATATTATGTCGGCTTTTGGTGAGTCATGATTACACGTGCGATTCTTTGAGATGTGTGTCTGAAGTGGGGCGTTATGTTTGAGATTCAGCTCCTTTCACATGCTGTTTGGATAAGAGGTGGTGTTGTCTTTTTGTGTCCTGTGGTGATGTTGTTGGAGACGTTAGGGCGACTCTCTTACAAAAAAGTGTGGACAACTTTGGATAAGTCAATTATTTTGCTTTCTGACTTTGTGTTTGTTGAGGTGTGTTTGGATTTCAACTTTGGAGATTTGCTCATGCCTCGCCTGCAGTTATTGCCTGTAGCCAAATGCTAACATTCACACCTGCTACTCACAGGAATCATCTTTAATTTGATTCCTCTACTGAGCCTTCTCCACATTTGTCTCAATATACCTCACAGAGTATCCTTTTTTCAAACGAAGTCATTGTAACCCCTTTGACTCTAAAATCAATACCAATAAAGTTGTGTAGTTATCTATTTCACCCTCCTTCAACAACTAGAGGATCAATACTCATCTGTCATGGTTTCACACACTGAATGTTATCGCTTGTGCCGGAGATTAGCCCGCTGTAGCATCTTATCCTGACATTGTCTGCTACCCTGAGTTGTGTAGGTTAACTTTACTTAAGGCTTTACTTGTGTACATCTTTTTTATATTTTAGAAACATGGACCTTTACTTCTATTGTTTGTTTTTTTTAACTTAAAAAAGTACTGTTTTTCTATGGAGACCTCTTTCAATTTAAATTTAAATCAGAATTACCCAATAAAACAGCAAAAATTTAGGAAAATGTATAGAAATAGGAATTTAATAAAACATTTTAATAAGGAATTAAGCTATTAGATTGAAAGTGCTGAGTATTTAAAAAGTAACGCTTTATGAAAAAACATTGAGGAAATAAACAATATGAAATGTAGAGATAGTACACAGTATGGAGAGATTGTATTGCACAGTGAGCTCATTGAAAGACAATGGTACCCAGTTTTGTATCAGCATAGCACACTAAGGTTATAGAACAAATTGTTTAATGTTTTTTAAATATGATTGCACGGTCGAAAATAAATTATACATGATGGAGAATTGTACTGCTTTAAGGGTGAAAAAATCCTTCATTGTTTGTTGGAAGTGCTGCATGGTGTTACCAAGCATAAAGCATCACTTTATCCCCTCTTTCTGCAGTTTCTCAATTTTCTGTGCTTCACTTTTGGTTCCTTTGCTGCATTTTTAATACATAAGCAACAACAAAAATAGTGTTTCATTTGGCTATTTTCCCCTTTCACAGCCTTTTCAACACCTCTAAACAACCAAAAAAAAGGTACCCCCCCCCCCCCCCCCCCCTTGTTAACCAGTCCTTTCTCTGTCACATTGGTGTGGAGGGTCATCCATATCCCAGACTGTCAGGCCACCAAACCAGGTCCATCCTTCATTCCTTTCTCATCTTTCAGGCCCTGTCCACACCACCATTCTGTCTGTCAGGCCAGAACTTGACCTGTGCCCTCTGAGGGCCCGCCCATCTTGTTACCCCTAACCTTTTAGTTGATTGTGTCACTGACCAGCAATGGTTAACATGTCCTTTCTTTTTTCAGTCATTGCAACACAATGTTTAGGGAGGAAGGGTCACAGAAAATGTGTTATTCGGGTACAAGGAAACCTCAATTCGGAAGACAACGTAACTAAGGTTCCTATTTATACAGGGTTTTTTGTATTAGTACATCTTATTAAAGGAGAACAGGCTGTACAAATATTGAAATAAGTACGCTTTACTTGGTCAAAGAAGTTGGAAAAGAATAATGCAACAGAGATGTATATGATAATTTGAAAACATTTTAAATGTGACTGCTCAGAGCTTGATAGTTCATCGAAAGTAAAGAGGAAATAGTTTCTCCTACAACACAGCAAAGACATACAGCTATTTTGGGGGTGTTCAATCAAACATATGACCATGGCCAGTTCTGCTCCCTGCATCTTAAGCAATATTCAGTCAAGAGCCAAAATTCCTTGGATGACAAAGACCATCATATCACTGCAATACTATTCACTGGAGGGGAATGACACCTTTCCATAGGAGTGTAACATTGAAACAGTGCAGATTTTATTTTTCCAATGCTTATCCTTCTCTTTCTCTTCATGTCTCTCCCTCTGCCTCTCTGTCCTTGTACCTTGATTCCTGCGTAATGTCCAGACTGATGAGCCCAATTTGGACTGGTTCTGCAGCCGGCCCCGTTTGATTAATGGCTCTAGTTTAGGTAGCATCAGTGCTGCCTCGTCCTTGTTTCATCACACACACACAAACACACGCATACACACTTACACACACACACACGCACACACACACGCACACACACATATATAGCCACTCACTGCCACCAGACCAGCCTTGTAATTGATGACAGAGGGCTAAGCATTTGCAAACCAAATGTGCAAATGGAAGACACAGCAAACTCTGCTTCTTACACCTCTCCACCTCCCCTCTCTTTCCCTCTCTCTCCCTCTCTTTCTGTCTGCCTCTCCACCTCCCCTCACTGTCTATACACCCACTCTTTCATTAGGCATTTGTCACGGTGATATGAAGGGCCAGGGCAGCATTGTGACATGCTCAGAAGGCAGTATAAATATTTGATCAGCTCTAATGGAAATCGTCACAGCGCGCTAATTGCACCACACATTATCTGAGGTGCGCTATCAGTGGCGGACATAGCCTTTGATCCTTCCTCTGTCTGCCCCTCTGCTCTTCCTTTGGCCCATCTCAGCCTGTCTGTCTTTTGTTTATGCAGTTTATTTTGGGTCTCATGTCATTATCTACACCCTCTTTCCCCCCCTCCTCAGCCTTCCTGCCTTTTTCTTGTCAGTAAGCTCTCGTGTTGTTGTCATCTTTCTCTCAATACACGGTGACGTGTCTGTCTGCAATGTGTCTCCAATGTTCTGCGTATGTGTCTCCAATGTTCCTCGTTGTCCTCTGCTGTTTTGTTGGCCACATATGCACACAAATAGATGCACCCAAGGGACCTGAGGACAATACACAGCAGAGAAACCACATGCACTTGTTTTGCGTGTTCCTATTTGCAGGTCATGATGTCGCATTTTTTTTAATGCAAGGCACAAAATAGACAAAAGGTACCACAAAATACTGTGTTAATAAGAACATATGGACAAAATTAGAAACCAAGCTGTTTGGCTGGGCATTGAATTGAAGCAGTGTGACTTGAATTGGGCTAATATTTTGGCCATCAAATAAACAAACACTGAAGAATGAAGGCTTCTTAGAGAAGCAATCTTTCTAATCATATCCCCTACTTCGAGGGAGATGTGTCCAAACAGTTGAAACTTTGCTTTAGGTTCAGGAAATGTTCCCCCTCCGTCCTGGCGAAGGCAGGACTGCATGTCTTTGCTTACCTTGCTTTCTTTAAGTGATTTACATTCATGTGCTGCATACTTTTTTCACAATAAAAGTGATTCTGATCCTTTAACGTGCACACAAAGAGTTTTTTTTTAATTCCAAACATGTCCTTCCTTAACCTCCATCCTGTTTGTATTTACTTGTTGTTATTTACAGCGCGTCTCCAGCATAGATCTGTGACATTGTTCGGTGTCGCTCCTCTTTTCTCTCCCTCACCCTCCCTCGGACGTTTCCATTTAGCCAAAGACAAAACAAGTTAATTAGATCGGAAGTGCGGGCCTATCAATGGGGAATCAGTATTCAAATCAAGGCCTTGTCTGGACACAAACAGCAGGAAGCCAAACAAGACCCCGACGCTGTTGAATGGAAGGACAGGAGAGGGAGAGAGAGAGAGGAACAGAAAGAAAGAGCGAGCCTGAGTCAGAGCCTGTAGTTTAGGGGGACTTGCACAGGCCAAAATACACACAAGCACTGTTTATGTGCTGGATCAATTGTATTTCCGTGTTTCTTTATGTGTCTGTTTATGTTTGAAAGTCTTTATCACAGTTGTTTGAGGTGCCTCACATGAGCATACGTTTAAATTTTACACTGTAGTAAAACTGTCGCTCTTCAATCATTTAGTTCTCAGGTGGATTTTTCTTGTGAACTGCGGTTCTTGAGTCTTATTCTTGCTTTGCTCTTTTGTTATGCTGTTACAAATCAGAGTTGTAATTGAGAGCTTTCCACCCTCAGCGTGTTCTCTGTGATTTAAATAAAGGTTGAGTAAATCTCAGAAGCTCATAAACTGGGCCACTTCCACTTCACAATTATGTTGTACAAAATACAACATGCTCCTGCTTTGAAGACTAGAGATACAGGGACTCTGAAAAGAAAGCAGCCTATTTTAAAGGTTAAAGTGCTATATTAGCAACAGTGTTTGAATAGTTTGGATAAATTATATGATACCTGAATATTATAAGTTTGAAGTTTGAAAAAAAAAATGAAGCTTAACCAGACTAAAGTTAACAATGTGTGTGACTGTTTGGCTGACATAGATATTTTGTCAGGACACAAAACAGGAAGTTCTAACAGCTGACTTTTTCAGAGCATTGAGCATCAGACAATGGAAACCATTTCCAACATCTTTATTACCCTTACTTTAGGAAAACATCCAGCAAAGGGTCAGTATAGCCTCTGTATATGTGGTTCACACTTTAACCTTTAGGCCAACCATCACCCCATTCTTGTTGATTTTGTTGTGTTTTAGACATTGTGTATCTTCACACTAAAATTGGGATGATGCACCTGCAACCTTTTGGATGCAGCAGTAGCTCATTCAGTAGGGACTTGGCTTGAGAACTTTGGGGGGTCATCAGTTCACTTCCTGGTATGGTCCAAAGTACGGATAAAGGGCTGATAGGTGGTGAGACGCCAGTCCATTTTCCTTGGAATTGCCATTGTGCCCATGAGCAAGGCATTACGCCCCTGACTATGCTCAGGTAGACTATCTGTGTGCAGCTAGCTCACTATGACATCTCTCCATCAGTGCACATACATGAATGTGAATACTATATGCACATGCATGTTCTCTTCTTCATCTTCTTCTTTTTACACTCCTTTTCGGTCTGACTCTCCATCCCTCCCCTTTACTTCTGCCCTAACACTGGAGGACTGTAGATGAAAACACAGCATCCTGGGACTTTTTGATTTGTGACTTCTTGCAGTTTCTTATTTGTAAAAGAAAAAAAGATTGTCTGCGTATCACTTTGAGGTATTTAGGCATTGGCAGCAAAATGGTCAGCAGTGTTGTTTTTGTTTTTTTTTACATACTCTGCCACATATGGAAGTAAAAAAGGGAAATTGGGAGGACATGAGAGGGGAAGATAGACGAGGAGAGGATAGAAGAGAAGAGGAAAGGGAGAGGAGAGGGGGTGGAGTTGGGAGGGAAAGGTCCCATTATCTCGTGTGGAGGGCCACCTGAGCTAAAGACAGCCATTTGTTCCCAAATCGACCTGTCGACCCCCGCCTAATTACCAGCCAATTATTTCCAAATGGACCTCATTCACCCCACACCCTGCTCACTTAAAGAGGAGAGGGACAAAATTGCTTCTTTCCCTCTTTCCCGGCCACTCTCTCTGTCTGACGCATTCATTCTTCCAAATACAGTCTTTTTGTCCCTTTTCTCCCTCTCCATTTCTTGTTTCAGCATCTTTTAAGGGAAAGATACTTCTGCACCTATTGTTGCGGTCTGCAGACTTTCCAACTTTCTAACCATCCATCCGCTTAACCGCTCACTCGTTGAGACACGGGCACATGTTCAGCTGCACACACAAGCATATTTATTCCCAGTTCACTCTGTGGATCTTCCATTGTGAGCCTGTGTGTGTGTAAGTGTTTGTGTGTGGATTTGTGTATTTGCCCTTTTCACACAGGAACATTATGATGCAGCTCTCATATAACTGCCACATATCTGTGTATCCTCCCTCTCTCTCCCTCCCGCCCTCTCTCTCTGGCACCGGTCAGTCTCAGCAGGCCGATGTGTATCGATGGGTCCGGCATGCAGGAGCCACCCGAAGGAGAAGAAGGCTGTGCCCCTGTTCCCAGAATTCTTTGTGGTTGGCCTCCATTGTTCACCGCCACTTGTATACAGTATTGTCAGACTGATTGTGAGCCTCCGCTCTCTCGTGCTCTGCGGACAACCAGAGAGCGAGCAGAGCAGAGGAGGGAGACGGAGGGAGAGGGGATGAGGAGGAGGAGGAGGAAGGGAGCTGTAAGCATTGTGTCCCTTGCTCGCCATTCTCCTGCCTTCCCATCTGTTTCCCTCTCTTCCTTCCTGTTTCTGTGGGATAGTGAACAGATTAGTAATAGCACCGCCACAGCTCCTAATAGGGGAAGTCATGGTCGGGAAATACGATGGATCGGTTTGAGATATCATCAGGCTGAGTGGCGCAATAGTTTTGAACTCTGACACCTAGCTGCTCGCTAGCTGTCTTTGATGTGTGTAAGTGCAAGTTTGAATTCACTGCCTTGTCGTCTGCTGCTTTGCTCATCTTGCATTAAAATCAGCTTTTTGTAATTTCCCACCAAAATGTCAGAGCTATAATTTATGCTTATTCGACAGCAATGACTGAGCTTCAGTTTCAATGCAATTAAATACTCAAACTTTAAAAAAATCTAAAGCATACTGAGTTTGTGTTGAGACTGAGCTTTACTTGGGTTACGCTCAAGTTGAACTAACTGTAAGGATGTAATTAACATATTATTTGATAATTTTATCAAATACTCTGATTATTTTTACATCAAATATTCAGTTTAGAAAATGTCTGAAAAAAGCATCTTCACTCAGCAAGTTTTTGGGCTAGTTTTTTTGAATACTGAACATTCTTCTATCACTTGTCTTATAATTGCATCGGTATTTAAATTCCTTAAAAGTAATCTTAAGATAATTAGCTCCAACATAAATTAAGTTCTTCAGGTATTTTTTGAAGGGTTATTATATTGATTTTCCCCATATTTACAGGTTTTTGTATTCATGTGACAACCCCTATAGTCCGTACTTCTTAAGTTGTATAATTAAGCACCAGCTTAATTCTCCCAAAGGGATCATTAAACCCTCATCTGATTTAAACTCATATACATATTCTGTAAAGTTCACTGTTACATGGCTTAATATGTCTGCCACAGATGTGTGTGTGTGTGTGTGTGTACGTGTGTGTTCTGTTCGCTGCGGGCAGAGACGGGGCTGCGTACCGGCCTCCTGGCTGAGTTTGAAGCTAAGTGGATTAGCATATCTCCCATGTCAGCTCCATTCACTGTGACAGCCTGATGACATGGGACTGTGTGACGGCCGCGACCCACCTGACGTCCACGGCTCAGGCCTCCCAGCAGGTGGTCTGACTCTGGCAGGGAGGGCGAGCGAGTGAGGGTGAGAGAGGGTGTGAGAGGTGGGGGCAGTCGGAGATGGGATTATGGGAGGCAAAGTCATGTTCTTGGCAGTTTTGGGCAGACAGCAAACATGTCGCTTTGGCTGTAAGTTTGTCTCTGAGCCTAGTTATGGGGAAAAAATGTTTTTTTTTTTGTGATGTTTTCCTGAAGTTACGCAACTTCTGTTCCTCCAATCTGGTTATGTCAGACCTATCAAAAATGTAGCCCTTGATTGGTCACACAATATGGAATAGACTGTCTTGAGTTTTCTAAAGACATTTTTTGCCTTTTCCAAATAATTTGTCCGCCAACAAAGAGGGCATATTAGTATCCTATATTCCGTATATATATCGCACAATAACAAGAGCAGTTCAGATGTTTGATTCTGAGCTTTTTGTCAGATTTTATCTCTTTGACTGGAAGTCTTTCTTTCATAAACAAACAATCTAATTATAACCAGAGTTGTATTCTG